>NC_047169.1:15715165-16015165 GCF_009819705.1 Hippoglossus hippoglossus
GGTCTGCTGCAAGCCGGACAGACTGAAGAAACAACATCTCCAAGGTAACGGGAAACAGATGCTGGAGATTTTTTTTACAAGTGTGGTGGAGACTGGAGTGGAGCGCCTGGGTAGCTGTGAGACTGATGGGATTTACAGTATGCTTAGAACAATCTCTTCTTTATGGCTTTTCTTTTCGCACAGTGTGGCGGTGGCGACTCCTGTTCTCACCCTGTTTGCTGGAGCTTATACACAAGATGCATCATTTGTTGAGATTGTTACACTTTTGAATTGAATCTATTCCTGTTTTTTTCAAATTTGCTATGGATCAGACAGACAGCAGCGGGACTTAATGTGGAAACTTTTACTATAATCTGCTTTATTCTTCTTTTTCTATCTCTCCTTCTCCCCTTTCTTCTGACCTTTGTATATCCTGACATGGAGATTAAGGTCATCTGGCCAAATCTTTTCAAACTGCCATTATTTACATTGCTTGGCAGTTTCTTCCACGACTGACAGCTCAAACACACAACCTCTAGTATAATGTACTGTAACTCACAGTAGAAATGTTGCGGTGGGAACAACAGCAGTGGTCGATGAAATAACATGAGGGTAGATGTTAAATGTGTGTGTGTGTGGTTCTAGTTGATTATCCCTGTTCTTACTGGCAGTTTGCTCATGAGTACCTGATAAATGTTGTTCATGTATTTGTCAATGTCTCAGCTCTTTGTATGATTTCATTCTCTCTGCCTCCTCGCACAACTTTTGATACAATAACCACATCACCATCACTTTCCTGCTAAGCTAAACAATGCTCTACTACACCTGATGAAACAGATTTTGATGCCACTCGCACAAAACAACTGAATCATGAAACAATGTTCATCAGTTGACACGATGTGTATTTCACATTAGTGGGACATTAAGCATGCAGAGCGGAAATCCTGAAACACAGTCGCGGAATTGATTTTTTAATACACACAAAGGAAAGCTGCTGGAGTATGAGACTGAACGTGTATCATCACCATGACTCCATTATCAGGTTCAAGCAGAATTACTGATCAAAGATGCAGTTCTACCTGCACTGGTTCTCAGTCATGTTTGTGTAATACACTCTCCATCTTTCTCTCATTCTCTCATACGTGCCAACAATACGCTGTATAAATCCCCAACCAGTCATCAGTCACATTATCAATAGAGGATGTAGCCTGAGGGACAAGGAGCATCAACACATTCAATAGTGTTGAATATAATCTGTAGTATCGATCAGGGGAGGGAGCCGCAGAATCAAGGTCCCGCCAACACACATGCTTGACCAATCCTGAGTCAGTCTCAGCTGTCAATCATGACTTTTCACCCCATTCTTATAGCATCAGACAAGTAATCAAAATTGAAAATTTGATTGGTCCATGTTCCATCCACTAACATGGAGGCGGGGTTTATGACTAACAATGCAAGGAGCCACTAGGTTGAAGCTCCGGCTTCACTTTTAAGGAGCTGTCATATCGTTCATACTTACATAGAGTGTGTGACACACAAGTTATTCCTTCTAGTAGCTGTGGGAAAAACATCAGCTTAGCATCAATTTACGTGGCTACTAGCCAACTGTGTTAGCTAAAGAAGAAAAGTCTCATTGCGTCTTGATCACCACCTGGTGGCTGGCTGCAGCACAGGTCATAAATCCTGCCTCCTCCATGTTAGTGGATGGGATACAGACGAAAATAAAAAGTCCAAGTACACGTCAAATACATTCTTCTCAAAGATGGTTTCTGTCATTTGGGCAGTTCTTAACACACTGGTGATTGTGCTAGTCCTATTTGTCCTGGTAAGATTGGTTTTGATTAGTTATTTGATGCTTTAAAAACGACTCATGATTGGCCGAGCGAATGTGTCAGTGGGACCTCGTTCCTGCAGCTCCATCCCCTGATTGCTTCTGCACTGCAACATGGCTGTGTTTGTATCTGGGATATTTTGGCTTCGCTTCTGGACAGGGAGAGGAAGTGGATAATTGTCGTCCATCTTTATATACGGCCTATGATTATCTATCTATAATTTAACAAATTCGCTTTTCAATGGCTTAAACAGTGGAGTAATGTGATTACTTCTTCGACGCTTAATAGATGCAATTACGTTTTTCTTGCACGATGCTGTTCTTTAACACTCACACGATAGCGACACCTCATGATTTTGACAATGTTCATCTTTTTTAAGAGCTACAAGGTTTACAGCAGCAATGACTGACACACAATCACCACCTCACGGGAGAAAAACATTACCCAGACTGGCCTCTGAGACTTTTGATGCTTCAAAGGTGCAGCCCCTCCACTCTCTCCTGCTGAGTATCACACCCCAGATTGACAATTTAATAAGTTCAAACAGTGGCACCAGCGAGATAATGGCTTTTCCTTTGCACCGTCAAAACTGCTCGTCTCCCTTCCTCCCCCCTGTCCACTTATATACCATTCAACGGTGTCTATGAGCTGTCTGACATTTGAGAACCGCAGCTATAATTGTTAAGAATATATCTTCCATGCTCAGACGCTGAAAACGCAGCAGGAGCTTTTTGAACATTCAGACTCAAATGTCATCCTCGGTCTGATCGGCGTGTGGAAGAGCTAAAATCAAATTCATAACCGGGACTTTGAGAGAACTACTCAGTTTAGTGCGTGTCTCTGTAAAGTCTGTAGCTAGTGTTATCTTCATTGGCTCTGAAAAAGGGACCTTTTAGGGCTCTCATCCATCCAGCCTTGGATGTTCAAATGGTTTTCGTGGCTTTCAACTACGTTGGGATTGATTTTAAGTGGCTCTGCGTGTGTGTGTGTGTGTCTTATCGGGTCATGATTCACTGACGACTTAAGTATTGGACGTGCTTGCAGGCTCCGTAACGTCTGAGTCTGTTTCTCTGTATCTTTATTCACCCGATTAGTGCGACTCTTTTCCTGAGGACAAATGAAAGGACAAATTTAAATTCTATTGTACATATTCACACACACACAGACAGACACACACACACTGAGCACATGTGAAGACAGGCTGCGGTGGTGTTGTTCATCAGGACAGTGTGAGTTTGCAGAGCTGGGTGACAATGGCACTTAGCTTTATGGCACCACTGTTTGCATTTGGATTCCCTCCTCACGGCTAAATGACTGCGACAACAATGACTGTGACTGTGGCAACAACATCTTTCAACACTAACGGCTCGGGCCAAACAGAAAACACACAACTTTCTCTCCCGATTTATGTTAATGTGTAGCAGAAAGAAGGCAGCATATACACACAATGGTGGTGGAGTTACTGTGTATTGTGTCACGGTGGTTTCTATACGTAGCAGGTGATCACCTCTCTGCTGTAGTTCAATACATGTTTAAGTATTTAGACATTTAGTGTCTCTGAAATGTTGGAAAAGTTAAAATGTTGGAGATGTGTCAAAACAATCCTCTCTATAAATGTCTCTGTTCATAATGCAGACTAAATTCATTCCATGAAAATGAGAACTGAAGTGACTGGTACCATAATTACAGGAAGGGAGGGTCATAGCAAAAAACTCCACAACACTCAAAGTGCAGCAAATGTGCCACCTAGTGGTGAAAAGCCCGTATAGCACATTAGTTGTGACTGTCAATGCCAGACAAAACGCTTTTCTGATATGATAAATAAGATAGGATAAGATAATTCCTTTGCCAGCTTGCTCTCAGATTAAAGTATCAACAATATAGAATAGAATAGAATACACTAAATAAAACAATTTTCTAAGTCTAAAAATGTGAGTCAAAACTAAAATAAAAGTATAAAGAGCATACACACTGATGCAGAACTAGTGCCTTATAGCTAATAATAGAATAGAAGTGAGAACAAAAAAGTTACATTGAAACTAATACTATACAGGCAGTAAGTAGAAATAATAAAATAAGTAAGTAATATGGGATATTGCACACATTTAAAATAATATAATAAGGAAAAGGTACATTTTATATCCAGTAATCAACAACCACTTATAGGATAAAGTCAGTAAATACTATTTGCAGCCTGTTCTGTACTAACCTCTACTTTTCGTCTGCTTGTCCCTTCTGTTTGTCCCTACAGGTGGAACAGGAGAGAAGGACCGGGCACCAATCAGTCATGAATCCTTCCTGCTCATGGCAAACTCCCAGACAGACATGGATGACTGGGTCAAGGCCATACGGCGAGTCATCTGGGCGCCGTTTGGTGGAGGTAAAGTCAAACCTGTTTGATAATCAACCAAACAACGTTGACACGTCTCATAATTACATCAGATCTGGTGTGTTTTATAGCGGTTTGCTGTGTGCTCGTTCGTCCATAAAGTTGCTACTGTCCACACAGACAGTCAGACGTCATAGATTCAGCTGCAGTTGTGTGAGTAGCTGCAAGTTGCATGCAATGTAAATCTCTCTCTCATGGAAGAACTTCTCTACATACATGTTGCACATTAATTTCTGAGGATGTGCACAACCTACATACTAAACTGACGCAGGATTTTGCCTATGCGTAGTTAATAGCAAGTATATCCTGGCCCTTATGTGGAGGAGGAGGAGTTTATGACCTTTACTGCAGCCAGCCACCAGCGGGCGATCAAGACGCTTTGGCTTCACTTTTGGGGAGCTGTCATGTCGTCCATCTTTATATACAGTCTATGATCCAACCTCATAAGAATGAGCAGCAATTGAAATTAAAGGGAAAATTGTTTTGCAGAAACATAGACAATTCACAAAGTGAAGTATAATTCAACAAAATCAACGATTCCTCATTGAGTTTGAAAACAACCACAACTCTTTACTTGGACTGAGGCTGTTGATTCCAAGGCTTAGCTGCGACATATTTACATTTGTACGTGGAACAAGATATTGCTGCTGAAACCGAAAAGGACCCTGGTGTGTCCTCGTTTTGCTGTATGAGTTACAGACATGAGCCCAGCCATGCAAAGTATCACCTACCCCTCCACTGTGTCTCATTTCCTATGCCAGCAGTTAATTCTCACCCTGATGTCACTATTATACTGCCGTACCTGACAGGAGAAATGTGATCAGAGTTCGCTGTCATCTCCAACTGTCTCTTAGGGTTTCTGCTTGTGGTGGCACCTGTTGAGGCTTCATTAAAGTACATGTACATGCGCTGATTGCAGTTCAGCCTGTGGAGTGTGTTGCCGTGTCTCCTCTAAGTGCAGCGGTGAGCCTGTGGTTAATTCTCAGCCTGTCTGCTCCGGACTGGACGTCTGACCTGTGTTACTAAACAGGAGGCCAGAAATATAAGCAGGCCTGTCTGGATGTAAACTGGGCCATAAGGAGCAGCTGAAGAGCAAGGTGTTGGGTTACAAAGGAGCTGTGTATTAATAGGGTGATATATGTCGAATAACACACCACTGATATATAGTGTATGATGTCACTGGTCTCTTTTTAAAATTACATTTTCAGCAGCTAGGTTTAACCCCTGCTGGCTAGACTCGAATGATGATTGGCTTAAAAGAATTTAGGATTTTATTGCATTTATTGATCAAAATGTCTACAAATTACATAAAACATAAAAGGCATCAAATTCTCATTGTTGAGAATTGTCTTCTACCTTTGCTGATTGTTGGTTACCAGGATTAAGCAAAAACTACCTAAAGGGATAGTTCACAGAAAAAGGAAAATTCACTCATTATCTAATCACCACTATGCCGATGGAAAAAGTGTTTTGTGTTTGAGTCCACAAAACACTTTTGGAGGTTCAGGGGTAAACAGCGTTACAGCCAAATCCAATATAATTAAAACTTATATATATACATGTAAATAGAAAAAAATTAACTTGTGATCGATTCTTAAAACGCCTCCATGCTGCTCCTGTGGTGTCATCCAAGTCTCATCAAAGCCCCGACATTCAAATTCGACTCAAACAATCCCGTTGCCCAAGGGCAAGCGCGGTGTTCAAGTTAGCATTGACACTTCCGGTAGCGGACTTTTAGGCTTAAAACACGGTGTAAATGCCTCAGCTTTCAAACACAATGTTTTATAGCATTAAATAAGTAATTAAAATCAAATTTACATTTTTGAATAATTTTTTGACATGTACTTTGACTTTTTATCATTGTCCATGTTCCATCCACTAACATGGAAGAGGCAGGTTTAAGACTTATATTGTAGCCCTCCACCAGAGGGCGATCAAGACGCATTGGCTTCACTTTTGGGGAGCTGTCATGTCGTCCATCTTTATATACAGTCTATGGTTGTGACGGGGCTTAGGACCCCTAAATCCCCCCCCCAGATATGTTATACATATTTTAAATTCTGTCACATGGGGATAGAAACATCACATTCATCTATAAAGTGTAGTGGTAATCTGTGAATCCATGTTGGCTCGGTCACATTTCTCTCAGCCGTCTCACATTCTCATGGGGGGGGGGCTGTCTTGTCTCTCAGTTCTCGGTCCAGAATAGATCTGTCGCCAACTCATAGCCCTGTCGTTAACAGCAGGACTGTGGTCACGGCAGACTGACCCCCGTCTGCTGGCCACATTTCTCTGCTCCATCAGCTGCTGTCTGCTGCTGCTCGTCCGTACTACTCCTCAACTGCAGCTCGCTTCAGAGGCACGGGACTTTGTAAATGCGAGGTTAATCTACCGGCGCAGTCAAATGCCTGAACTGGAATGGATGAACTTGGTGAAATGTGGGTTTGGGGTGTATGAGAAGCATTCTCTGCTGCTGTGCAGCCGCTGCTCAGTGAACTACTACGATTACTCCGAGCTGTCGACCAGCTGCGACTGCTGCAGTCAGTCAACAGGTAACAAACAGTAAGGAATTATATTTAGTTGGTTTAACCATGTGTTACTAAAGTGTTGAAAATGACCTTGTTCTTTCTTGCATATTGTTTATTTTGGCTAATAATTTCCATTTTCCATCCTTAATGTATTAAACCCATACAAAGATCAACAGTTTAACACTTTTCATTCTTTGATACTCTCCTCAACCAATTCAAAGCAACGCTGTGCAACTTTTTTCCCTTCAAACAGCAGCTTCAAATTTAATTTGATGGTTCACTGACTTGGAATATGGAGAATGTTTCCTCTGTCATCTCCACTCCTCACCGTGAACGTCTGTTCTTACTCCTTGTAACTTTGTGACAAGTGTGGAACTGACTGAAAGCCTTTTTATTAGACATGACCTACAGGTCAAATTTAGTTTACCTTCCACATTATTCAGATGAGAGGTGGAGCAGCCGGGTGCAGCAGACAGAGGCAGAAAGAACCACGATGCACCCAAAAACCGTGGTCAGCTCTAATCACCACAAACTGTCTTGACATCTTCGTTGGTGTCCTCTACGTGTAGGACGCTGCTTTTTCACAGGGAGATATTTGTTTTCTTTAGGTATTTTTTTTTTAATTTTTGCGTCTGTAGCGTGTTTGAAGCGCCATCAACTGCCCCCACTGGATCGCGGTAAATCCAGCGTGGGATCACCTGCTGTGTTCACACATTGACTTCTCCTGGATTTCTACAGACTTTATACCAGGAGGTCAGGCGGATAGATTCTGCAGAAACTACGAGGCCTCTAACTCGGACATTTGCGTTCACACAAAATACGGAGGAACAGCGGAGTCCAGTGCATGTTTGAGAGCAGCTTGATAGTTGAAACATACATTTGAGGACCAGCAAGTTCAGAGTAATGCTGAACTTTAGATCAGTTCAAAAGACTTAGAAGTCATTAAAATAATAACAAATATTGTTGTATTTGTTACAACTGCAGCTCTTCAGGTTCAGGAAGCCGGGGATCACAAGGAATATCCACGGTTGAGTTGTGTTTCTGTTCACTGACACAATTAATGTGGCTGCAGAGGGCGCTGTTGCTCAGTAAAAGTGACATAGTGTTGCTTTAAATTCTGCACCAAGGTATGTGCCTGCAGAGGACAGGACAATAGGGTGATGTTGGCCATGCTGTGGTTGGGGGTCCTTAAAGCCTGTCATGGGCCGTGACATGAAATAATCAGTAACTGTTGCTACGAGACAAACTCAGATTCAAGATTCAAGTCTAGATACAGTTACAAAATAATTATAATCTTCGATTGTCGAGGAGAGTACATGTAAATAAAAAAATTTAAAAACAGATCACTGCAACAACGGCTGAACCGTCAAACCTTCATATGCATGGATATTTCATGTTTCCTCCATCTGTCCCCAGGGATATTTGGCCAGCGTCTAGAGGACACGGTGCAGTATGAGAAGAAGTTTGGCCCCCGGCTGGCCCCTCTGCTGGTGGAGCAGTGTGTGGACTTCATCAGGGAGCGGGGTCTGGATGAGGAGGGTCTCTTCAGGATGCCGGGACAGGCCAACCTGGTCAAAGATCTGCAAGAGGCCTTCGACTGCGGTGACAAGCCTCTGTTTGACAGGTAGACAGAAGGGGGT
The DNA here is from genome assembly GCF_009819705.1 of Hippoglossus hippoglossus. Taxonomy (NCBI): domain Eukaryota; kingdom Metazoa; phylum Chordata; class Actinopteri; order Pleuronectiformes; family Pleuronectidae; genus Hippoglossus; species Hippoglossus hippoglossus. Next base: position 15,723,534 of record NC_047169.1, read on the forward strand.
GTGGGGGTGCTGCAGCTTTTTAAGAGTGATCATTAAACTCTCAACATCCAGGAGAGAGAGCATTATTTTTCTGCGCTCTCTTGTAGTAACACAGACATCCACACGGTGGCATCCTTGCTGAAGTTGTACCTGCGGGAGCTGCCTGAACCAGTCATTCCCTTCTCCAAATATGAAGACTTTCTAACCTGTGCACAGCTTTTGGCCAAAGATGAGGAGGAGGTATGTGCAAGTGTGTGTTTGTGTGTGTGTTTGTGTGTTTGTGTATTTGTACTATATTTCTGAGGACTATTTTGAGCATAGACCTTTACGGAGTGACGACATTTTGGGAAAGTAAGGACATCTAGGCTGGTCCCCAATTGTCTGTTTGAGGGTTAAAACATGCTTTTAGGGTCAAGGTTAGAATTATGTCCGGGTTTGGGTTTGGGAATTGAACCCATCTCCTCTGGAAGGACACAGGAGGTGCAATATACAGTTTTCACACAATCACAAACTGCTGTCACAGCTGTCAGGGGCAACTTGGTATTCAGTATCGTGCCCAAGGACAACTCGGTATGTGGAAAGGGTTGAGACAGGGATCAAGCTGCCAACCGTCTTTTTAGTGGACAACGCGCTCTACTCTTCTTAGAGCCTATAGCCACACACACAGTAAAGAAAATGATTTGCCATGAGTCTTAACAGAGCAATGAGTGTCAGCGCTAAGACAGAAGAAGTAAAAGATTGGGTGTGTGTGTATGATGTTGTACCTAAAACTGATATAACCTCTCTTTAATCAGGGGGTCCAGGAGCTTGGAAATCAAGTTAGCACTCTACCTCTACCTAACTTCAATCTCCTCAAGTACATATGCAAGTAAGTGCACTGCCTTCTTTTCTTCTGATTCCAAGGAACAACAGCGACTGACACATTTATTGATGTGTATATTTGATCCGTTTTGGTTGTTTCCAGAATGATAATTAACACATAAGAATTCAGGAGGAATACAACTTCAGTATTTAACTCTTAATCTGTCTAGATTCCTTGATGAGGTCCAGTCCCACTGTATTCAGAACAAGATGAGTGTCCAGAACCTCGCCACAGTATTTGGACCAAATATCCTTCGACCCAAGATGGAGGACCCAGTCACCATCATGGAAGGTATGGACGATATAGTCACCGCGAACTACCGTAAAATCCCATATTGCAATGCAGCTAGAAGTACTGACAATTAAACATACTAAATACATAAATCTTTGATCATCCTATCTGAATGTGTTTCATATCGTCCAGGCACCTCTCTGGTCCAGCACCTGATGACAATCCTCATTAGGGAACACAACCGTTTGTACTCAGGTAGGGACCAGGAGGGACTCACCGTACCTCAAACTGAGCTCCCCATCCAGGGGCATCAGCTGCAACATCGCAGCCTGGGAGCCTGGATCTCTGAGGAGGACCTTCAGAGCGGCCCGGTCTCCAACCCCGACCAAGAGATAGACAGCAGTGCCTCGTCCCTGGACGCCAAACTGTGTGCGGCGGTCACACCCACCCAAAGCCCGAACCTAAACCCTGGACCAAAACTGGGGTCTTCGTCAGGGAAGGGCGAGACAGTGGTCAGCCCGAGCAAACAATCCAAGACCATTCCTTCCTGGAAGTACTCGTTCAAAAGCTCCTCAGCGCCACGTTCTCAGCCACAAGCCAAGCAAGGCACTGGCGGTGCAGGCTCTGTGGCAGATACAACTAGTGTATCTTCTGGTGGGGGAGGAGGTGGAGGTGGTGGTGGGGGTAACTGGCTCATGAATGGTTTGTCCTCCTTGAGGGGACACCGGCGCACATCCTCAGGCGAGCGGTCCGCCCGTGACCGTGACTCCACCGGCTCCTCGCAAAGACTGTCCACCTATGACAATGTCACCTCCTCGTCCAGCATGGGGAGCGTACCGAGCGTATCCAGCACCCCGTGGTCCACCTCCTCCTGCGAGATCTCCGTTCCAGACTCGGCGAGCGAGCCTTCAGCAAACGAGAACTGTGGAGAGAGTGGGGAGAAGGGGGATTGGATGGAGAGCCAGAGGGAGATCGACAGAGGAAGGGATGGAGGGATGATGACGGACCCGGGCTCTGAGCAGGACAGTTGCGAGGCCATGGAGCTGTGCAGCAGCAGTGCGGCCTGCAGCGAGAATGGGAACATGGTCGCGGCAGCAGGCGTGCCGTCCATTATCATGTCCGAGGATGGAGACGAGGTAAATTCAACGCTGAGCAGTCTGGTGGAAGGACTGAAGGACGAGCTGATGAAACAGAAGACTTCCTACGAGGCAAGGATACAAAAGTAAGTCTGTGCGCTAGCATTTACGAAACTTCTTCATAGGTGTGTAGATTTCGTTTGTCAAATAATTTGTTCACTATCAAGGGTCCTTGGCAAGAGTGACTACAACACAATGGGGTCAACTGCTAAGTTGGTATTTAGTGGAATTGATACAGACTATTTCTTGTTACACTATGTACAGATATACAACAAAACATATTTTCTAACTTGTGTGTTACATTACTGGGGAGTAAACGTGAATTTCAATGACCTTTGTCTTTTGTCTGTGTTGTGTTGCATCTCCTCAGACTGGAAGAGTCCAGCGCTGCTCTGTGTGCGCAGATGGAGCGTTTGGAACAAGAGATGGAGCAGGAAAGGAAGAAGCAACGCATGCTGGAGATCAAACTGCGAAACTCCGAGCGGGCAAGAGAGGATGCGGAAAACCGCAACCGGCTCCTTGAGAAGGAGATGGAGGATTTCTTTTCCACGCTGGGAGATCTGGCCCTGGGTGCGAGGACTAGCGACATTTGATACGTCCGGGCCACTCGTCTGTCTTGTGTCCAAAACTGTGGCTGTCATCAGGGTTTATAGTTTGGGGGCTGATTGTTTTTTTCAACGCCCTCCTCAGTGCATCAGGGCGTTCCTTTAAAAGAAGAACACAGCAAGAGAATAATGGAACTGGCCATATTTGAATACATTCAGGACAAACTCAGATGGAAGAGGACATTGTGAAGGAAGTAAAAATCAAACTGGGACTGACTGTGCGGCCCGTGTCAGAATCATCTCCATCAAGCATCAGGCAGTTGTGACTTTGTTTCACGTTAAGCTGGGGCTCCTGTGATCACACTCCAGGGTAATGGGAAGCAGTATTTTAACAGTTTGGATGATCACATGTAACTGGTGGAACTTCCTGTTCTCTGACACTCTCTGACCTGGAGAGCACTGACCTCTGACACCGCTACATGACACAGACACAAGTGAATACTGTTGGAGATGCTCATGTCAAATTCAGTCAGCTGATTGAAATTTGTCTCAATCTGATACTTATCTTGAAATGAGATGTTTTGTATGATGTATTTGGGCCATACTGAAGAAAAGAAAAATCTGAGATTTTGAGAATTAAATTGTAATATTAAGAATGAATTAGTAATTAAGAGGAAAGTCGGTATTTAACGCGAAAAAAGTCATACTTTATTTAGAAAAAAGGCGTAATATTATTAAAATAAAGAGAAAGACATTATTTAGGAAATAAGCATCAGGTTTAATTCATGGTTGCTGCAGTTCCTTTGGATCCAGCATCAGGATTATCAATCTCATTGTTTCATGACAAACTACAAAACACAGATGTGACCAACAATAACCACCAAACATTTCCTCCTCCACAAGAGGAACGTGTGGTTCTTTCTTCACAACAGACAGCGTTTATTGATTATTAAGTCCTCGAACTATTTTGTTAATTATGAAGCCTATACTAAACTGTAAGTTAACAAGATGTCCACATTCCTCACTCTAACACAACCTTTTCCTCCTTATATTACAACTTTATTCTTGTAATATTATGCCTTCATTTTTCTAAAGATCTCAATATGTTTTAATTTCCCTTTAAGTGGCCCGAATATTCCATCACAGTTTTGGGATATGGTTTTATTCACATATTTGTCCTCAGCCTGAAGTGGTAGCTAACCAGTAAAATCACACTCTCTTTGGCTGGATATGAAGATACAGAAGTGTTTTTTTTAAAAGAGTGCTGTACATTATACAGAGTGACAAAAGGTTTACTGTTTCTGGACTTATAGTTGGAATAAGCAGCAGAAATGAAAGTTAAAGGATCTACATTTGCTGGGCTGATATCTCTCTGAAGCTATTAGCGTGGCTAGAGACCATTAGGGTTCATGTGTTTGCGTGATTTGAGTGAACAGACTCTCGAACAACAGCTTTAGCAGAGGTTCTTTATCCTGCTGTCCTGTATTTGTGCTGCAAACACATGATGCTGTTTTACTGTGGAGCAGGTTCAGAAATCCAGGTTTTTCCAAGTTATCCTGTTTGGTCACACAACCAATCAGAAGCAGTAGCCAGTGGAACCTCTGCAGTTGCCTCTTCCAGTGCCTCTCGTCACCATCTACATGGTTTCCATGTCCCTTTGATGGCAAAGCCTCAGTCTTCGGTTGACTCCGATCCTCACAGATGTCAATATACCTTTAACATGCAGACAAACACAACAGGGATGATGAACACATTTTCCTCAAGAATGTTCCACTCAGCGCACGCTGCCTCAGTGTGGCCCAGTTGGTGAAGACCATTACCGGTGCACAGTAAATACCAAAGCTGGAGCGCCTCAGCTGTTCGCTCACTAAACATCAGGATGGCCTGCCTGGAAGACGTGTTGGTTTTGGCACATGAAGCTGAACACTGCCCTCAAAAAAACAATGGAATTTCCTGGTTGTGCCTTCAGGGAAGTGTTTTGAAATAGGAAAAAGGTAGAGTGTTGCTTGCTTGTCCAGAGATGTAGTGCATATATTGGCCCATAGTACACACAGTGGCTGCATTGTTGTTTCTTTTTTTTATATATATATGGCGACAAACTGCTGAAGATGAATACCTTGATCTCCCCAGAAGGTGCCAATTCTTGTGAAAGTGATTTGTGAATTGAATGGAAGTTTTGAATCGAGAATGTATACTTGTAGTGAATGTAATGTGTTGTCGATGAAACCAGCCCGATGAAAAAAGAAAAAAGGAAACGATTAACAGAGGGTAAAAAATCGGATAAACTCTCTGTAATACTGAACATGTGATGTATTATGGGATGCATTAAACAGATCCAGGTGGCTGTGATGTGCTTTATAGATCTAGTCCTTGGGATTATTATTTTATATTTCGAAAAATGAAGAGTTCGCAGATATTGGTTTTCTGAGAATTGCATGTTGTTACTTTGCTGAAAAATGTCTTTTAGCAACTTATCACGAATCAGAAGAATGTCCGCAAGCGGTTAAAGTGACACTTGTTCCTTTAAAGGCGCCACAAACAGTATATATTATTAAAAGTGAAAGTGTGCTTTCAGTTGGATAATGTGACTTTTTTTTTTTTTTTACACAAACAAACATAAAGCCAGTGGTATTACACTACCCTTGTTAATTGCACAGGCTGACAAGGTGTTTTTTTCCATTGAGGCCTATGTACGACCACCACCACTAGGGTCCACACTACAAAGTCTAAAGCAGGTTCTTTGATTCCAACAGAGACAATAATTTTCCTCTTATGTACGTCTCACAATTGAAGGTGTTTTTTTATTTCTCTGCTGGTTATCTATGGTGCTTATTTATTATGGATTTCCACTATTGTAATGAATGGACATGTATGGGAATAAAAGTGACAAAGATCATTAGTGAACTTGGCATATTTGATCTTGTCTGACAAACCAGTGCGTCTGTTCATGTCTGTCATTATTGAAAAAGAGTAGATCATCCCATCTTGTGTTTATTATTTCAGCCTGGGTACCACCCACACAAAGAATGCAGAAGACCCAACACACCGAAGAGTTTTATGTGGACGATTTGATTTGATTGTGAAAAACTACTTTCATGACTACACAGAGTCAAGAATGCTCCTCAGGATGTAGGCGGATACGTTTCCTAGTCACTGATCAAAATAACTTCACTGCAATAACATTAGCTGATTGACCACAAGATAGAAATCTCCTGGAACACCTAAAAAAGAAGATGGAACAAAAATCAACCTCTGTCAAAATGACAAAAAGAGGAAAAGCTCAAAACCAAAACCCTCATCTGTCCAGCTTGGTGGTTCTACCATTTACCCGAAGATTTCACTAATCAGAAGCCAGTAGATGAATACAAGACTGATCTGTTATCAGATCCAGTAAAAGGCTTGGTCTGTGGTCCACTCACTGAAGAGGGTAAGTCAGAAATCCACGAAGAGCTGAAAGAGGTTGAAGTTTCTCACAAAATGCTGAATTAGATTATTATTTTTTACACCTAGTTATTTTTAAACTGGACAGATACACATACTTATATTGATAAACATTTTAAACAAAAGATTGTGACGATTATTTATTTTCCAACTCTTATCGTCTTATCGTCCAATTACTGTATACCACATAAAAGGACTTGGTTTGTCCAAAACAGAAATTAACTGTACAGTATGAATGAACGTTTAGAAAGAAAGAGGATGACATACAAGCACACATCAAAGTGTATTTCTTTTATTTGCAGTACATGTTTTTTTATTTTGTAATATTTTTTAAAGAGGTGGCATCATCAGATCCCAGTGCGTGTATTCTAGTAGTGCACTTCTTCGTTGGCTGCGGTTTATGGGGACACGCAGATCCAGGAATTCTTAAAACTACTTGCATGGCTGGATTCACTAGCAAACATTACAAACCAGCACCATACATTTAATGATTTCTTGTAGGTATTTTACTCATCTTTTTTTTTTTTGTGTTCACTAACATTATTGTCCTTACCACATCCCATAAATTAATCTGTCTGCCATGTTCTGACTCAAAGACCCTTCTGTCCCTAAATCAAACCCTGGTTTACAGATTTGTTTGGTGGGTAAGACTGATTACATAATAGTATGACTATAAACAAGTCACAGAAATAAAAATTGATCTTATTCTTAAAAAAAGGAAAACATGGATTGACAGTACCAAACATTTTCTTTACCTTCAGGAGACAGCTAACAAAGGCTAGGCCCATCACATACTACTAGCACAGTTTGCTGAAGGTATTGCACATTTAGTTTAAAAACAAAAACAAAAGAAAACAAAAACATAAAAAGAACAAAAAAATACATATAACAATTCTCTTACTTCTAGGTGAAGTATACATAATGTACAAAACTAGAAGTCTGTTGAAACCGACAAATAGTACACTTTCAAATAAATAAATAATGGAATCTGTTATTCACACGTCTTCGATAGCTAATTCTGCAGGCGACTAAATATATGCAAGAACTGGCAGAAATTCAGTGTGAGGTAGTTCATCAAAGCCGACTTAAATCAGAATGACATTGTTTGGAGAGATGCAGTAATCATATCAAAAAGCAACAACAACCTAAGAACAGGAAGAAAAAACAAACAAACAAGCAAAAAGCCCCTAATGTTGGGCTAGAAAATTAAGAGCACTTTAGACAACAAAGTGTTTATTTCGGATTGATTCTTTTTCACTAATTTGACAAATGTGCTAATAAGACAAATGGATACGTCAATTTTCTCCCTGCTATTGCTGCCTTTCGTAAGGATGTGCCTCCGTCCTAGGTTTTACTCCTCGTCTGTCAAAATGTCTGCAGCACATTTAGAATTGGACATTTTTTGCTGTTGGGAGTCTGGAATAAATGAAGCATTGTGCTGTGCTAATGCTAACTTTGCTAACGGACCCTTGATGATGTGATTTGTTTTCCATTCTGGTCACTGAAAAGAAAGAAGGAGCCGTTGCACCAGCTGTTTGTAAGTTTAAATCTATCGGAGTTATATAATAGATAATGTTAAGAAAGTCGAGATGCATTGAAGAATTAAAATGGGTTGCACCACACAAACTAGCTCTCATGTAGTTTTTATTAAATATTTACACCCAGTAACTGCTTTTAAAGCCAACAATAGTTGGCTAATAATCAAATATGAACTTTTATGTAGCTACAGTAACTATTAAAGATAATAGCTTGCCAATAAAGTAAGGATTAATTGTTGTAGCTACTATAACTGACAAAAATAAATGTTAAATGCCAGCATATTTATAATTATTAGTAAATAACATTGTTATTACATGAATTATGTTAGAATGAGTTATCCAATAAAACTACTGACAGTAAGTCAGATATTTCACACAAAATACCAACTCATTTTGAAATCTAAATACCTAATGTACGCACGTATATACTAATATATTAACTGCCTTTAAGAAGGAATGGCAGCAGAATACAATAAATCTTACAGCTTTGTAATGTTTCCACTGATTTCGCTACAGTGCGACAAACTACTTTTGGCAGCCAGTTTTAAAAAGGTGCAACCCGATTTAGTAAATTACAAGAAATAAAGCATTCTCGCATTTGGTAATGGATTCCCAAAAAGCTGGTGCAAGTCCAGATGTACGTGAATGGCTACGTCTGTGTTAAGCCCGACAGCCGTCATGGAATAACAAGTCACCAAAGCTGAGCACAGCACAAAGCTACAGAAAACCTACAGAGTTAGCTTAGTGGGTACATGTCCATGTCAGGGACCAAGACAGGTTGTAGACAGAGGTTATGCTCTGTGTTACACGTTAAGATAATCTTAGCATAGTGACGCTTATGCCTCTTGTCAAAACTCCATCACACAAGCTAACGATCCGTGACAGATGCGCAAACATTTTGAGCAGGCGGAACGGCTACGTAACGTCTCAATAGATGGACAGAGCGAATTATTAAATATCGTCAACTCCTTTGATTTACTCATTTATGACCAAAACTATCATGATCTTCGAAGGAAAACGACTTAAATCTGTCTTTTAACGATAAACATCCAAAACCATCCACAAAATACTGACAATATAATAGAATTCTCTCATTTTCATTTGCTGCAGTAGTTAAAACGTAAAATCTGAACTTTTCGGTTCATTTTTCTCTTTTACAATCACCACATTTAATTAGTCATCAAAAGGAGCCGAAAAAGTAGAATTAAAATGAATTTCAGTTGCTGTCACTGCAAGGAAATTGCTCTTTTTATTACTTTGATGAAAGACCTTGATAAAACTGCCCTCTCTTCTGAAATGACAAACACATGCTTAAGCATCTCGCCGCATACATCGCCACTTTCTTTACCCTGCCAGACACCAGTCTCCCTGCCCAAGGGTCAAAAGCAAAACAAGTAGAAAAATATACAATACATTTGTGAGAACTACAACCCCATCATACATTATTTGTTTGATATGGACACTACTACTGCTGTTATTATCCAAACGCCATAAAAACCTACACGTGATGAACACACTTCCTCCCACCTACTCAGGAATGAATGACAAACAGGCACTTTTCCTTTCAAAACAAATCAAAAACACTTAAAAAGGGCACTATTATTGCATACAGTAAGAATAACGTTTCCTTTTTACTCGGCTCGTTTGTGCTGCTGTTTTAACATGCAAAGTTTTAGGTTCTTTAATTCACAATTGCAGGCAAGTCTGGTAAGCTAAGTGTTTGGCCAACTTTTAGAAAAAAAACAAAAACAAAAACAAAAAAGATCACTTTTCGATTTTTTTCAAATTCACAAAAGTACATTACTAATAACAGGATGTGGTAGTAGGAAGCAGACATATTTTTCACACCATCAGGCTGCATAATCGCTAATCCCTCCGAGACACTTAATACCAACATGTTCACGCGCGTTCTCAATATCACAATTCCCTACTTGACTGAAGCACATTCTACCCAACACCGTCACCGATTTTAAACCCAACGCACAACTCTACCTCTCAAACAAACCTCCCGAAGCACGACAAAAAAAAAACATTCCAAAGTCCCTCACTGCCAAAGCAAGCCAGAGGAGAACGTGAGGCAGCTCCGTGCAGCGAGTTCTCCAAAGCAACAACCACCACTTCACTCCCGTAACGTCCCACTGCCTGTTGCAGACAAGAAAGGAGGAACTTTAAAGCACTTAAAAACTCACTAAATGTTCCAAAGTATCTTGCTGGACCTCACTGTGCCATTATCGATCCCATAGCTCAAGTGTAATCACACGCTGAAAGAATATCTCAGGATTTTTTAAATTTTGACTAAACAAGAAGTGAAGAAGGAAAAAAATTAAGAAGATTTCATTTAGTTGAAATTTACAATGTAGGCTGTAGTAGTGACTCACAAGAAAAAATAGTTTTACAAATAAATCCAAGTGACCTCAGTCAGTCAGATAAATGCATACGTCATATGCATTTAAAACAATTTCCATATGACCTGACATAAGGTAAGGGGAGTACTTAGACCGTACATTTGTCAATAAAATTATGTCTCAATGGCTCACTGCAAACTCATAGATAAAACTACATCTACCATAAAATCTGTACAAACTCTGTCTACATTTATATGGCAAATTGTAAAAGCAAGTGAAAACAAACGACTTTCAACAGAAAAATAAATCACATTAAACAGTTTACAGATATTTCTTTAAACTCTCACTGTCGGTTAATACAAACCGGAACGTAGTAAAATCATAAAAATTCTCTTATCATCATCTTAGGTTTCTGAAAAATTAAGAAATGCCACAATAAATTACAGCTAGGACTAAAAAAAAATATCCTAATTTAAAAATAAAGGACTATAACTCATAAAAATAAAAGAAAAATGATCTGTCCTTTCAGAAATATTTCTCAAACAGCTAGCTGGCTAATCAATACACTACTGGAGACGAGCACAGAGGGGAGGTGGGAGGACTCAGATGAAGGGGGCGGGGCCTTAAGCCTGCGTCAGGCTGAGCGGTCAGAGGTGACCAGAGGGGCGTGGCCCAGGCCGGGACCGGGAGCAGGTGTAGACGATCGTCATCTGCAGCAGCCCAGGAGGCCGGTGGTCATAGCAGCAGCGGTGGCGACGACGGTGGCGGTGCGGGCCATCTCCAGGCTGCCGTCGGCATCGGCCAGGGTCAGGTTGGTGGACATGGAGGAGGGGGAGGATGTCTACGAGGAGGAAGGGTGGGGGCTGCTGCTGCTGCTCACTGTTGCACCTGTGCTGTGAGAAACAAGAGAGGGGCTGTAGTCAGCCGTCGAACGTTGGCGCATAATTGCTGAGCTAACAAAGTCTGGGTCATGCTAGAGGGATGGAGCTCTTTCAGAATGTCAAAGAAATGTTTCCAACATGGTGGTATCCATAACTCTAAAGCTGTTTGAGAGCAAAGGGAGGAACTGCCCAGTATTAGCATAGTGCTCTATGAGCCTATGTTGTGGTCCATTGTCCTTCTCTGACATGGTAAAAGCTCATTTGAACATGCAGTCTCACACAAACAATTAAATCCACTAACCTATGGACGCTGGCTGTCCCCTGATGATGCCATTCTTTGTCCTTTCCTCGCAGTCGAACACCTCTTTGTATATCAAGTCTGCAGCAAACAAATGCGATGGTTTGAGTCAGTGAGGAGGTGAGAGAGAAAAAAACGGAGGGATCAGTGCTGTAAAATCTAGTTGTCAAAAACTTGAGTTGTAAGAGAAAGAGTAAAATGGTAGAAATGATGATGTTCAATAATATAGGAAGGTGCATTCTATATCTAATTTATAAGTCTGCTCCTTCTTAGGTCACAAACACTAGATCATTAGGTAGACAGACAAAACAGTTTCTAATAAATAAATTAAAAAAAATCTAACATTAAGCACGTTAAAAAACGTTTTACTTTCATAAGGCAAAAATGAACACATGCCCATTTTTACATTATTATCTGGAGTGAGACATGAGGCGATGTGTCCTCCAGGAGTGACTGTGGCAACACCAACATGTCACACTTCAGGTGTGAATTCCCTGCGGTTATTATCGTGCCGTCAACACAGGAAGGAGCAGCTACGTGAAGGAAGCATCACATCTTCTTTCTCTTTCCTTAGATTGTCTCATGTTTTGACATCATTTCTTTCATTGTGCCAATTTTCTTCCAGGTTTACTTATTCAAAGTTGGATTGTTTTATTAATATAACAATAACAGATTGATATTTTACAGCTTGAACTTGTTGCAGTGTAAATTCTATTGTGTTTGGATGCATACATAATAAATCGTACATGTTTAAGTCAGTGAGAAGAGGAAACCAAGAGGAGAGTTACAGTAGAACAGGATTTATGAATTCAGACAGACTCTGCAGAGGAACATTAAAAGATTAAAAGTCCCACAGGCTGCAAAAGCATAAAGATAGAAAGACCTTATGCAACACGCTGCATAAAGCTAAGCACTGATGACAGCTGATCAGAGAGGAGAGGAGAAGAGAAGAGAGGAGAGGAGAGAAGAGAGGATCTTTAATACCTTTCCACTCCTCCACTGTGTGCTCTCGTTCATCCAGCTGCTTGTCTGTGATCGCTGGTGGTGGCTGTAAACAAACAAACAAACAAACACACATTTTCTTTATTAGTTTAGTTTCCCCTCTTCTTTTGTGCTGTGTCTTTTTGTTTCCGACACCAAATTGTGTTGCACTACAAGAAATGAATGTATTCAAGACTTTTTATGGCCTAAAATCCAGATGATAACATTTTAAGACCCCACACAAAGCCTGTTTTACTAGGGCCGCAACTAACAACTTATTTCATAATTTATTAAGCTGCCTTTTACTTCTCAATAAATCGATTATTTGTTTTGTCTGTAAAAGATCAGAAAACGGCAAAAGAATTTGCTTGTTATAATATCACACATTCCAATAAAATGGAATGCATTCATAAAACATGTATACAAATTAAATGAACTCATTCTCTCTCACATACACACCAGCAACAGTTTCAGGGGATCAAGGACACTTTCAACATACATATACACAAACAAATTATTAATTTAATTTCATGTGCGAAAAAGAATCATATTTAAATGGATAGAACCAGCAAAAGTTTGGGATTTTTGCTTTAATAGTATCTTAATCTATCATTCAATTATTAAAGTAACTGCAGACAATTTGGTATCAATCACCTCCTTTAATCAGCTAATCCTTTTTACCAAACCAACACTAGTATTGAGGATAAAGCTCCTTTGACCAAACAGTGAAGGAGCTGAACCCTGTGAAATTAGGGCATTAAAACTCATCTGCTGCAGCTCCAACTGAAAACCTACACACTCAACTAATGATGATAGATAGAAAACTGCTGTTTTAAACTTCCGCCAAACCCATTTAAATGCTGCACAATGAGTTTCAGCAACAAACTACTCACTTAAAATTTGGATCACTGGCAGAGTTGGAACAAACTACCTCAAAGCCGGCTGAGAGATGAAGCAAACCATCGTCCCCCACAGTCAAACTTAGATAAGATGTGTTTGTGCAGTGTCAGGGCTCAAATCTGTGCACAGCTCTTCAAGGATGAACTCTCAGTTCTGACGAATCCTCTCATACTGAAGGCAACAATTCACTTCATCTCCCTGTCAGTGCGATCACAGGCAGAATCAATTTGCACTGGCTGAGTCATTGTGTTCCCAAGCAGAGCACAAGGGATTGTCACCAAACTTGAAGTCTCGACATTTTCAGACTTTCTGAGGACATCCCAGCACACACACAAAGCAGAGAGCATTTTCAGAAGCAGCAGAGTTTTACAATTTGTAGCCTTCAGAGCTAAAATGGAGCTTTTAGCTTTGACAAATGGGCTCTCGTCATATATAAAAAACAACGCTTTACTTTCTACTTCTTCCTTCTTCTACTAAAACTGACTCATTGTTCAAAGGCTATCGAGGCTAAGGTAACTTATCAAAAATAGTTTGTTTTAATTAAGATGTGACTAATCGATCAAATCAACCACACCCTAAAATTCATGATAATGCAAGTTAACTCTTGAGATTTTGACAAAAAACTGAATGGAAAAATAAAAATAGTACTTACTGCCTCAACTTCAGTCGGGTCGTACCACACATTGATGTACGGGTGCTTGAGAGCCTCGTCCACTGAGATCCGTTTGGACGCATCAATTACCAGCATCTTGGATAATAGATCTCGGGCTTGGCTCGCTGAGAAGACAATTGAGGCAGAAAATAATAAAGATACAAATTTAATTTAACAATTTAATAAACGATCTTCACTCTGCAATTTGTTCCAGTTGTGAGAGTATTGCTTAATAAATGTGACACATTTCCTGTTGAAACAGGATGTTGGAGCAGGGCACAAAACAGGGAGGGACCTTTCAAAATTATAAATTAATCGTATCTTTAAAGGAAGGAAAAAAATGGTTTAATGTGACAGTGTTGATGAAAATGCAACTGTTCAAAAATCTAATAGTTGAATTGGTTGTTACAGGATGACGTCACTAATAAAGGATCCCATGTTTGTTTACAGGTAGACAGATTATTTACATTCAGTGTATCACACTAAATCTCTTTTCAGACATTACCTACATTTCCCATAATACAACTCAATGGGATCTCTTGATTTGACCATCCCTGCCTTGTAAATGACACATTGCTCCAGAGTTTGCCTTTGACATATGAACATTCCCCTGCATTCTTTTCCTGTAAACGTTTTTCTGGGGGTAGTTTCCTCACTCTTGTCGAGGGTTAAGGACAGAGGATGTTCCACCTTGCACAGATTGTTAAGCCCTATTAGGCAAATCGTGATCTGACTGATTGTCACGTTCTGTATGAAAGCCCTGCCAGCTCCAACACATGCCGTTGAACCACTGTACTTCATGCTCCTGCCTGTGCGAATTAGGGAAGGCAGAAAAGGATGAGCTACTTTGTTCCTGCGACATCTTGCAACAGCTCGGTAGGAGCTTGCTGTGAGTGTTCCTGTCATCTTCCCTCCACTTACACGTTAACACACGCTCGAGGTAAATTCTCTCTTCGGCAGTAAACAAGTCGGTCCCTGAACTGTCAGCTTCCCTAATAAGTGCTTAATCTAACGCAGCCACTGAAACTGCATCTGTCACTTTGCTGGGAGCATATGATTGTCACACATGGTACAACACAAGCCGATGATATATGGAGAAAATGTGGATATTTCTGCTTTGTACGTGTTTGGATGCACACACACTTAGCCACCGTGGACTCATTATATTAATCCTTGAATTACAAAAACAGTCATTTGAAAAGTCGGCCATGAAAAAGAACAAGCTCTAAAAAAAAAAAAAAGTCAAGAAGATAAATAGAAGTGTCGTGTGGCATTAAACTCGTGGCTGTAAAAACGCTGATTGCATCACTATTCCTGCCACTTTCTCGTATGCGATAAAAGCCATTTGAATTTTCTAAATGGTTGCCTGGAGGCTGGACAATCAGCCAAACAACCTAAATAGTTTTGACTCTTAAGAGGAAAATACATTAACCTCAAAACAAAATTTCTTGTGCTTCAGCAAGCCTTTACAAGGCTATTTATATGACATGGACGTTTAGAGAAATGACCCCATCTTTACCTTTGAGTTTGTTGTGTTCAGAGTCTGCAGGGAACAGGACGTCGGGGAAGAGCTTCTCGAAGCTGTAGCCGGCGTACCGTGGCCGGTTCTCCACATACGTCCTCACAGACTGGTTGAGTTTCAACAAGAACTCCTGAGACGGCGTCCCCAGCTGCTCGATGACTTTGTTCCACTGGTCGATATCTTGTGGTTTAAGTGTTAAGAAAAGCTCTCGGCCGGATTTGAAGTTGTTCTGGGTCGTTTTGAGGATTATTTGAAACTGATGAAGTATAAAGAGAACTGTCTGGAGTTGCTATGTCTTGTACTGCATTGTTCTGACTGTTCCTAAGAGACTTGTGCAAGTTTGCTGAAAAAGAAAATGTCAAATCTGTTACTTTGCACAAGGTGTAGAAAAGGCACAGAAGACAGTAACCCCTGATGGATTAAGATTATAGACCATATTTTATAGATAGTCTGGGGGCACTTGAAGGAAAAGGTTCGTACAGATTTATATCAAAATAAAACCTGTGGAAAATCAGTCAGGATGGACTGTGTGGGACACATACACTATGAACTGTGTTTCAAACATCTGTACAATACTGCATGTTAGAGGAGGCAGTTGATCTTCACCTTAAATAGCCCAAATGTATGTGCAACTTTTTTCTGGAGGACAATAACAAACATAACACAGATGTAACATGTATATATCTACATGGGGGACACGCAGAAACTCTTGTTCACATCTTTGTTCATTGTTGACAACGAATTAGCAACAAGGAGATGCCAAGCCTAACTCTTAACATTAATCTAGCTCATCCTAGCATTGCTTACAGTAGATTAACAGTAATTAACCACTGCACCCAAACAATATTTAGCTTTCCCATCCACTTCTTCTCACTATCATCACTGGAGAGTATTAACAGTGTGAACTTTATGAAGACCTCTACAATAAAGTATATCTTCTTAGTTCTACCCAATATTAGAACAATATTTATCATTCTTTTTGTTGAATTTTGTAACGCATGTTATTCGTACACATGCTCCTAAATTTATTTCACAAGCCACATACAACTATTTTTAGTGGCAAAGGCAAGTAAATTGGTTGCACAGTCAAGCCCTGAAGAGTCAAGATCTCTGCCAGAAGACGTTTTCTCACTCTGCTCACTAAATGAACGAAAACTAATGTTGACACTTAAGAAGATTATGACATTGTTGATTAAACACCAAAAGTAGCTTAAAAAATGTCTCTCAAAGATATGAACAAGATGTCAGACAAAAGGACAAGACATGATCTTTTGGGGGTTTGATGGAGGTTCAACTCAAGGATACGATCAGTGCCAGGAAACAACACACTACCCCGGACCATTTCAGCCATGATGCATCCAACAGACCAGACATCAACTGAAAAATGAAATGACAACCACCGCATTAGCATGCAGGACTGAAAAACACGCAAAAATTAACAAATCAAAAGAACAAAAGGGTAAAAAATAAAACATGATGTACATGCCAGGTGATGTGTGTGATACATGGCACAAATGAATTGCATGCAGTTGAGTGCACTAACAAACCTGAGTCAGCGTCCCACAAAGCTAAGGGAAATTATTACTATCATTATTCTTTTTGGCCAGAAACAACTGCGTTTACTGCATATTTCTGCAGGATCAGCAATAATATTATCCACATGACAAATGTGAAGTATTAGTTTAGAAAAGAGCGACTTGCAATGTCTTCTGAAAATTGTTTCTTTGCATAACGTTAACACTCTGTATCCTCACTGCAAAACCTGGTGTGTGTTAAACTAGAATATTCTGATCAATAAGGTCTGAAATAATTATTTTTGCGTTTTCTTGTCTCACACACTGAGAGCCTCATAAATATTCGGCAGCAATTTCTTCTGGATAACAACTTCCATCTTTTTGTGTGACTGATGCCATCACATCTACACAGACGTATGGAAAACAGTTTGAGGATAGACACTGTTATTTATGCAGATCAATTCTCTGCTAAAGAAGTACTCACTCATAACTTCTATTTTGGGTTTTTCTTTAATTAATGGAGCTTGACGCAGCAGTGCTGCTGTTTAGGTGAGAAAGGAGGGAGCTGTGTGAGTTTGTATTTATAAAAAGAGCAGGTGGGTGGATGCAAAGACGAGGTTGTCATGCAAATGCAAGAAATAGAATTTCTACAGTTGCTCACAGGTGATGATTTCCATGCAATCTCCATTTGATGAAAAATAATAATTTGAAGAGACTTTTTTGTGCCGTTTGTTTCACAAGGAATGCCAGACACTGCTGCAAGCAGCTCAAGGATACAATCCCTTCCTGGAAAAAGGATTTTGTGGCGAACCATTTCTGCCATTATGCAGCCCACAGCCCAAATATCCACTACATATGCGCAGCATAAAAGGAGGGAGAAGAGAATAAGCAAAAAAAGGCAACAAGTCAGCAGGAAAAGTTAGTTTTTTGGTCAAAAGGCTAAAGATGAGAAAGCATTATTTTGTTTTAAGTTTTGTTTGAACAGAGCATCATCATTTTTTGGAATCCACCTCATGAAGGGAAGATAATCATGTAAAAGAATTGAGATTAGCTTCAGCGGCTGTTATGAATTTACGAGATAAAAGTCAAATTATTTGCTGCGCTTATGGCGCTCCAGTTATGTGTCTATCAGTAAGAATTGTTAGCTTCCTAGTCAAGACTTAAATGGGTGAATTGATACCACTCTTGTGTCTGTACATTTAATTAAAAATCTACAACCAGGAACTGGTTAGCTTAGCTTAGCTTAAAGAGTACAAACTGTGAGGAACAGCAAGCAAAGCTATCCATCGTTATGCTAAACTAAGCTAACAATATATTCTGGCTCTGGGTTCTAAAAGTCAGATATGAGAGTGGTATCAATCTCCCCATACGACATTCAGTGAATATGCATTTTTCCCAAAATGCTGAAATATCCCTTTAAGACAATCTTGCATAAACTATAATCCGTTCAAAGCAACAACATCTAGTGAAACTGCTGAAGCATGGGCATGAATCCACACTGGTGTTTTTTGTTTTGTTTTTTATAGCCAGGCTGTATCGAACTCAGCCTGTAATAAAACATCAGCCGCATGCTAATGCACTGATGGAGCCTCCTGACAAGACGTTTCCCACAAAGCACTGATGCCCATCATGCCGGCCTCCCCCAAGTGTGACCTTTACAGGAACAGGGAGTGTGAGACTGTGTGTGCGTGTGTGTGCGTGTGTAACAGAGAGAAAGAGAGAGTGTGTGTCTGTGTTTGGGAGGTGCCGCTGAAACATCTCAAAAAGGGGAGGGACATGCAGCAGGCCAGGCAGCAGCTCCTCATTGGCCAGTCGCTGTCATGAAGCCACGTCCTCCACTCACCATTGGCCTGGTAGCCCATGCCCAGGATGACCTCAGGAGCACGGTAGTAGCGGGTGACCACGTAGGGCGTCATGAGGAGGCCTGTGGCGGCCGTTCTGGCCAGCCCAAAGTCCAGGATCTTGAGAGTGCAGTCAGACTTCACCACAATGTTACTGGGCTTCAAGTCCTGGACGAAAAATACAAACCTGATTTAGATGAGATGTATTTTATATAACAAATGCATACATTTCCTTTTATTAAACATGGTTTCACTGAATTTTTTGTCTCTAACAGAGTTTCCCACTATTATTTGTCTTTTTTTTTTGCTAAATCCAACCTTTTATTTTAATTAGCTCTTCCCAGACTTCTGTGTTTTGAAACATATGCATTATATGCTGCACTTATGAGACTGACGTTGATCAAATAGATCAAACAGTCGATCGTGTGATTGATCACACAAATGAATATTATAGTGTAAGTGCTTTGCAGTTGTGAGCATCTTTAAGAGACTGAAGAGGCTTCATCACAGAGACAAAGTTCACAAAAACAAGAGAGCTGAATCTTTGGTGACAATGACTCATGTTGCATCTGTTCACCTTATGAAAGCTTCGCGTGCCAAGTGGCACCAAAGCAAGGGAGGCTGGTTAGCTCCGCCTGTAGCTCAATTAGTTCTGCTTGGCAGAGCAGGAGGAGCTCCGCTGATCTACTGCTGCTTCTTCCACTGAGGGTGATTGACAAAGTGCTGCCAGTGTGTGCCTGTGTGTTTGTGTGCGAGTGCAATATATGCTGCTCCTAGCTTCTCTAACCTGAGGATTTGATGATTTTATTTGACACACATGATGGTTGATTGAGTTGTTGGTTGAAAAAAAGAAGACATGAGGATGAGACCTCGGGAAATCATAATTTTCTTCACATATTTCTAAGATTAATCAAAGAAGAACTTGCAGCATTAATCAAAATATTTGGTTACCATCCTAGTTAAATGTCCCCATAGTTAAATCATTAAAGAAGTGAATAATGAGAGCCGGTGGTTTTATAGTGCGATGGGTCTGACTTCTTATCAAATCTTGTCCTCTAAGCAAATGAGTGCATTTCCCAGAAATTCTAAGCTGCTGAGTTCTGAGCAGTCAGGATATTAATGAGAAACCACTGCAGTATATCAGGAAGCCTCACCCTGTGAATGATGCCTGCGGCATGTAGGTGCTTGATTCCACACAGCATCTGGTAGAGAAGGTAGGACAGCCTCTCGTGGTCCAGCTCCATCTGGATCACCTGGCAGAGGTTGGCGTCCATCAGCTCCATCACCAGATACCTGCAGGGAAACCACAGAAGGTGAAACATATAGGCAGGCTGATATACAGTCCTATGGAATGCAACATATTTTTATGACTTATATGACAGTGTAATGCTACTGACATGAATAAACTATTCCAGATATGATTAAAGTGGTTGGTGGTATCAATAAAACCACACTTTAGTTACTTGGATGCATCAGTAATGAAAAAATGTTATTATATTATGTTAACTCCACGCAGGAAAAAACTACATGTTAGACTGTCAGTTTAGTTTAAGCCACACAGCACTTGCTTTGCATGGCATTTAGAAATTGTCAGTGAGGGTTCTCCTTCTCTTAACAGTGATGATGTTTTCTGGCAGCGGTTACATCATCACATCTACATCGAGAAAGGAAATTGTGACTGATTTTTATTTCATTAAGTTATTTATCTATATAATAAAAAGCCAACACAGCTTGGTGTCAAAGCAGGATACAATGTAAGAGGTAGGGACATATTTGTATATACTCCCTGACTGTAGACTGAGTAAGTACACATTTATACACTATAAAATAAATTTTGTATTTAATATATTTGTGCACTGTCACGCACCCTGTAATTCAAGTATGCATCCAAGTACTCAAACACAAATGGAAAATGGAGTGTTCTCCTTCATCCTCCAACTGTGTGTTTGCCCTGCAGCCCTCAGGCAATGATTTGTCCAGTTTCCTTTTTAGCTCCAATCAAGCAGACACAGCGCTGCAGACATACACACACGCACACAGACACACACACACACACACACACAGAGCTTCTTCGAGAGGATGGCATTAATCATATTTGTTCCCGTCATACTCTGTGAAACCATCACTTCCCCCACATTTAGGCCTCCTCTTCCCCTCTCTGCGATTCAACAACCGGTTTACGTTCCCATGGACGTCGACTTTGCAATACATCCAGGACACTGCTAAATATACCTCGATGATGCTCGTTGTAAAGGCGTGATTACAGAATTTGTGAATGTGTGCGGTATTCTGAGAGATTAGGGGATCAGCACTGCACCAGGACCATCAGAGGTAGTTGTTCGTATGTTGTAGATGTGTGTGTCATGACACCCGACCACGATACTAATTATGATGATTTACTGTCTATTTTTAAAAACCATCTACCTCACAATGAAGTTAGTGAATTTAGTTTTAAAGTCACTTTCTGGGATGCAGTGTGGTATAAATATACTGTATGTATTCCTTAAAATACATCTCTGACTTTCAGCATTTTGCATTTGGAGTAAGGCAGGATAACACACTCAGCAGAGATTCAGCTAAACTGCACAAGCCCCCTAAAAGTCAGAGAAGGTGGTCTAAGCCCCCCAGCATGCCACATCCTGTATTGATTTTCCCAACATGCAGTGAGCAGATGTTTTTTGGCTCAGGTATACTCACACATCTTGGAATTCTTCCAGTGTCTTCTGTGGTGTGAATACGTTTAATAAGCCGATAATCTGCAGAAACAAAACACACAAGGTCGTCACTGTTACGGTCCAGAGGAGAGGCAAAGAGGTTGTAATGAAGGACAATATCACTGCCTCTGCATTACTGAACCAGCAGGGCCGAGTGTATCTTAGACAAGATTCAGACTGCAGCAGCACAAGCATCAATAATGAATAACAACAGAACATTCTCTACTTCACAGCACCACTTAAAAAGAACATGACACAGCAGAGAAGCGTTGTGGTAATCCTCAGGATTCCTGGTTTAAAGAACTGCCAATCAAACACAGTGGGCAGCTTTCTGAAACACTAATGAATGAATAAAGCCTGTGGGTTATTTTTTCCTGTCTTTATTCAAGAGCGTGGTCTTTTAGATGAGGGCTGAACTTAATTGACTCATGTTCAGGTTTTTTAATGCTCCCAGTCAAGACCCTGTGCTTGCACTCAAATAGCCACTGCTTGTGCCTAAATTCGCTCTGCTTCTGCTCAAACTTTGCGCTTGCAATCAGTTATTTTTTGCTTGGACAGATTTCCTGCGCTCAAGCATGAATTTGTATCCTCGTCGTTTTCCTTCAAGCACACCAATGGGAAGCTGGTGTAATAATAAAGCCGTGGAGGGCTGGACTGCACCAACCTGGTTAAAGTAACCGTCCTTACAGAAAATGTCATTTGTCACACTCCTGGCTATTTATTGGTTGGGGAATTTTGACAGACTTGTTAAACAAAAAAATCCAAGCGCAGATGAGGAATAAGAGCTGGAGCTGGAGCGCAGGAAATCTTACATAACCAAAAATACATCCACTCTTGAATAAAGATAGGGGGAAAAAAAACATAGTGAGACAGTTAAGGTATCACAGCTGCAAATATACAACCCCAATACAATATTAACATACAAGAGAAATGCAAAGAGGACAGAAAAGTTGAGCTCTTACGTTCTTGTGGTTGACACATTTCATGAGCACCAGTTCTCTGTAGGCCCGTTTGGAATGGGTCTGATTCTGAAAGGGCCGACTCAGCTTCTTAATTGCGACGTTCCTCTCAAAGTTGTGATCGTACGCTGAGCTGTTGGGTGGGAGGGGGAGGGGGGGGCAACAACTCAGTCAACAGTTCCAACAACACATCTCTAAAGACCACAGCTTTTATTCACACTTGAACACTGATCATTTAACCATTTGTACTCTCAGACCCACGGACGCTTTTATTTGTCCTCTATGAGTTGCAAGAGTAAAATAATTTCTGGAGCCTTTCACATGTTGACCTAAAATAAATATGTTAAACATCTTACAATATAATGCAGTTCAAACCTGTGAATATAATGGAAGCTGCTGCTTTAGATGTACCAGAAGCACTTATCACGATAAGGCGGAAATTACACTGTACAAGGTTTTCTATTTATGTATACAGCTGCCCTTATTCTGGATTTGCTACTTGAGACATTCATTAAAATGTATTCCTGCTGAATCTGACGTTTGAGGAAAAAGTCAATGTCACTTAAAGTATGACAAGTGCATTTTTGTCTCAATGTTTTCTAACTTAAAGCTCTGGCTCAACATTCAGAGTAAATATATAACAAAGAAACTAAAACAAAATTACCTGACCAGATGATCTCAACTCGATGTCTACTCACTAGCTTCATTCAAGGAGCAGGTGACCTAAGCAGGTGACCGTAGCTATCTCCATGACAACTGAGCAATGTTTTTAATTTGGTCTATCTGAGCTATATGTTTGTGAAATGCTCATATCAGACGTTTTCTATTGGCCAACTGATCAATCGGTCGGGCTCTATTCAAAAATACCAACTAAAAGATCGTGAGTGGAACTTGATTTTGCGTGAAGGTGCTTTGACTCACCAGACGATTCCCTGGGCTCCAGATCCGATGGGTCTGAGGTTCTGGTAGCGCTTTAAAACCATAAATGTTGAATCGCCAACATCTATACTGTAGTACTCCTTTTCACGCTTGTTCCGGTTCATGGTGAAGCCTTGCAGAAACGCTGTGACTAGGCATCCAAGTGGAGCTCTCCTCTCACGACCTGCAGAGTAAGAGACAGAGAAGTTATTCTTTTATGCATCACCAATTTTAAACCTTCATGCAGCAGCCAAAACAACCACACTGGACTAAAACTGTGTTCAAACACGTACAAGCTTACAGGAGATTGTCTGTGTCAGACACGTTCACAACAACATGAACATTTCCAGCGCAACTGAGCTGGTTATGTGAGTTCTCACATACAGCCTGTCTGCATGTCTAAAAAACAGCTTTAGATACCGGAGTTTCATCAAAGTATTGTTGGATTATTGTAGGGCACCACTTGTATTCATACTTGAGAAATAATTGAGGGGTGACTCATGTACTATGATATTGAGCTTATTTCCAGAGACAGACAAACAGCAAATAACAACAAAGGGGAATATTCATTAAATATTTACCTAAGTAAAAGCCATTAAGAAAACTTTTGATTTGAACAATTCGAAGAATCAAGATTATCAAAATGTTAAGTAAAAAACATGACTTTGCAACCTTTGAATGCCAAATAAAATACAGTTATCTGAGTGGAGTCAAAAGAACTAAGCCCAAAATGTAAAATACAAATTTAAAATAATAAAACAATTGCAACTGGAGGTCGGAAGGTTTAATATCAAATATCTAAAATGTCAAAAGGCTAAAAGTGTATTTATTTAAAGAATGCGCTGTGTCAGGTGCACTAAAAGAAAAGGCAGATTTTCCAAGTTCAGAACAAACCTATGGGACACAAAGTAGAAGTCAGTCGGCTGAGCAGGTGTGATAGTCTAATGGTCTAATCTTTCATTATTTTGACATTTAACATTATATAGAAAAGTTGACCATTTTGTATCAGACAATAATCGGTTTTAAGAATAAAATACATATATTCTGGCTAACGCAAAACGTGCTTGATTCATTTCTTTGTCAAAGCTAATTTGTGCTACATTATATCTCATCTCACTGCTTCTTTTATCATCAATCACGGCCTTGAATCATCTCTAAAGCATTTCATGAATCAGCGACTTTAACCAGCCATGAGTTCTAATGAGTAATGAGGCTCTGAATGCATCATATAGCCCAGAGGAGACGTGCACGCTGTATATATATAAAGCCCAAAGGTCAGAACCATGGAGCGATGATTCAGGCAGAGAGAGGGACCGAGAGGAAGAAGGATGCTGGGTTTCACGCTGGGTATGAAGGCAACCAAATCATTAGTGGAATTTGGAGCATTGTGGTGATGATGGCTGCACGTTCCACAGACCATGACCTATCCTATGGACATCTCTGAACACTGCCAGCCCACCCCAACCTTTCAGAAGTAGTTAGTCTCCTCCTCCTCTTCCTCTTCCTCTCCTCCTCGCAGGGCCGTGGTCAAACGAACTGAGCTAATTCTGATTCATTTCAGATACCAGGTCCAGAAGGGAGTAGAATTAAAAAATGTGATTTAAAGATCACTAAACTTATTAGTTGTTTGCTCTGCTATGAGTTAGGTTTGTTTTCATATGCACAGGAAAAGTCAAATCTTTATGTTGGGCTCAAATTTTGCTCATCTCTCTTCCTTCCTCCTTCCTCCTGCGCTCCATCCATCCATCCTAGTTCTCATTATTGTCTCCTCCTTTCTTCTGCCCTCTTCTCTTGGAGGGGCTGCATGTGTGAATGCAAATGTCCTAGCGAGAGCCTCAGAAAGTCTGGAGACTCTCGCTAGGATATTTCCGTGAGGAGCTGATATGAGAACACAGTAGGGGATCCTCCAAAGGATCCGCCACAAGCGAGTGGGCGTGTTGAAGATGATTCTAACACATGACAGACGCAAAAATAAAAAAATAAAAGAAACCAAATATCTCAGGATGACAAAGTGGTGTCATACACAGAGAAGACACCGACAAATATGTCAAGAGAGTTTTTGGTGATATGGGCTGATGCCAGCATCGATGGGCTGTAAACAAAATGTGATCTCCACAGCAGAATTAATATGCTACGTCCTGAATCTGCCTGCTGCAGCACTCCTCGCCTGATCGCTTCAGAGATTTCTACTCTGTTGTAAATGAGCAAAAAATCTCCTGCTCTGTTGTTCATGTGTTTAAGGCAACCTCCAGAGAAAGTCTGGACCAAATTCTCCTGACGTCCTCTGGTGTTGTGTCTAAAAACGGCTTTGGACCGATAAGGGTAAAAAATAACTTAATAAAAATCAGCCAGTCTCCTCCTTAACTAAGCTGTGACGCTATCGTTACCTGGTTTAATAGGCTAAAGGCAGAAAGTCCCAATAGATCTTATTGGTCATAATTCAGACCAAACAAAGCATCTTGTCATGTTGTTATAAAACATTAGCAGAAGGTTATGTTTGCTAAAATAACCTTGATACATAATATCCCCATGTTCCTGTATCTCCACAATTAGTTTGATGTTGCATGTAGCCCCATGTGGATTTAAAAACACCCCGCAGCAAAGATATGAGGAATAACATTTGAGCACCGCTACCATGCTTTTCAGAAAATGTCACTTGGTGAATCAAATATAGGCCACACAGGAGGAGAGAGAAAAGAATCAAACTTAAAAATGAATTTAGAGTGAATGAACCCTAAGTTGTGTGTGGCATACCAAGTACATGCATGTCTATCTAGAATATGTCTAAACTAATGTTAAGCTTCAGCGTATGGCGACTCCGCGTTCTCTCCCATTTGAGTACAAAGCCGTATATCAGGGTGGCTGTGAGACGGGAGGAGGAAGAAACGGGGCTGAGCAGCATGACAGAGTATGTCAACCCAATTGAGCTGTTGGGAGGCAGAGCACTCTCCATCACGCCATGTTATACAGGCAGAGCTGCACAAAAACAAATGACTGGATGTGTGAAAGCTGTGTTATATTTGGCCTCACTATTGGGTAACAGTTGTGTCATCCATCTTTATATAGAGTCTACGGTTTGTACATATAACTGCAACAACACTGCCAGGGGTCAAAGGTCATTCAGCTCCTGGACAGGAGAAGCCATCAGGGTTAAAGTGACCAGAACGATCCGGATGCATGATCCGTCATCATTGGTCAATAATCAAATAAATGTGATTGTCTGTGTGAAGCACGACAGAGATGAGGACACACACACACACACACACACACACACACACACACACACACACACACACACACACACACACACACACACACACACACACACACACACACACACACACACACACACACACACACACACACACACACACACACACACACACACACACTTCTTCCTGCAGATTATGACGCAGTGTTATAACTTAATTGTTGCAGAAGAAGCGTCGCACCGCTGATCCAGCAACATAAATCTGAATTCAGCAGGTTTTTATAAAGATCAGTTCTACGTGCGAGTGATTAGAAAACAGCAGAGAAGCAGAATCACTTTTTGACAGATGCTGCTAAAAAAAAAAATCCTAGAGGAAGCACTGATAACGTTAGCATTTTAAATACATTTTTTTATGTTTTAATGTTCTATACTTTGCTCTCGAGTTTATAGGTGTGTGTGTGTGTGTGTGTGTGTGTGTGTGTGTGTGTGTGTGTGTGTGTAGCCTCTGCTGTTTTCTTACAGTCATTGCGCTATACCTGATAACTGAAACCTCATTATTAACAACAACGTCCAGAATGTCCAAAATACAAAACGCTGATACATAACTGTGAAAGGCTGAAATCATCCAATAGATTGGTACGGCTCTAATATTTGCATGTCGATGTATAACAGCTGCATCACAGATCGGTTCCTTCCACGGGACAGAAAAACATGACTAAGTAAATATTACCTCTGACAACCAGGCAGAAGAAGACAGATAACTGTGTCACAAAGTGTCCAATGTGTGTGTGCTTGTTTTTTTTAAACAACTAAAGACAAATTAAACTTGGCAGTCCTGTCCAGATTTCCTCTACCCTCTCCCTCACAGCTGTCCATCACACGGTCACTGTTGGGAGCCGATCTGTCTCTTACTGGCTTTTACAGGTCTGCTTCTCTTTCACTCAGAGCACAGCCACTCTGCCATGCACCTTCCTGCCAATATCAAACTGATTTGTAGTATCTGGGCAGGTCCACTACACTTGCTATTTAGGACAGTTAGATTTTAATCAGGAAACCACTCGCATTCAGACAAAGTAATGGCTGCTGATAAAGAGCCCACAAGGGCACATTCTGTGCTAAACATTTAATACCAGTAAAGGCCATAAGCCACCTTTCTCTAGTGATCGTCTGGTGGGATACTCAAGGGCTAGAATCTCAGCTAATGTGCTAATCACAGTAGAAGACGGTTTAAAAAGAGAACATAATTGTTGCTACCTTACATTCATACGTACAATTACAGAATTGTTGACAGGAGTCAGATTTCGTTTAGGCATCAAATAACAGTGATCAATCCACCTTAAGAAGCCTTTTCATGTCAAAACGCAAAGCTTCAGGTCAACGATCACAACATCCTTCAATTCACTAGGCTTTTGTGGATAAAAGAGCGATTAAGATGTGAAGAGATGAGCCATATTTTTTTGCGAACTCCCATTTGGCCGCACAGTGAATGAAACAATCTCAAAAAGGGCCTGGCTACGTTAATGCAGATTTATTTTACAGCTTTGTGAGGTGTAAGCATCACACATATTTGCACAACGATAGAAAAAAAAACCATTGAAATTGAAACGTTGCATCTCTCAGGATAGATTTTGATCATGATCCAAGAGTGGAAAGATGAGAGAGTGATGATTCCTTCTCAGCCACTCTCACCCATGACCATTTGACCTGTGATGTGCTGATTCCCTTGTTTCTAGCCGATCTTGGCCACGATGTTCGAGCAGGTCAGCGTGACCTGCAGTGTAGCCTGTTTTTAAATTAAGTGATAAACCTGACTACAAAGGCAAATTTTGGTATACACCACTGAGTACACTAATTTGACCAACTAATGGATTCTGGACACAAAGAGTCATGTTGCCTGTTCAAGAAGAGAGTGAGAAATCAACTGAAATCGAGATAGTGTCGATAAATGAATGTTATTTCATATTTACAACCAGTTGGGCAAAAAATTGATCCGTACCAATAAGACCATCTGATATGAATGTGGGTTCATCGCGCTTCAGCCAGGACTCATAATCCCTTCTCCCTGCAGGCCACCTTTTATGTTTGATGCAGGAATCTGATTTCTTGGCGCTTTCGGCCGACCATTGCTGTTCTCTTGGCAGGTTGCGCCGTAAAACCTTGCAAGCAGTGCGCAATGAATTCTGGGAGCTTCATCACCCAAATATGACCAAAAGAACAAGTTAGTTAGTTAGTATGATCCAAGAGGACCGCGTCAGACACACACACACACACAAGCTACAACTCGTGGCCATCTCTATTAGGGCTGGGCAATAAAACAATATCAATGATCATGTATAATGCAGGCACAGTGAGTATGTATAACATTATTGATCTACCTCAAATTTGTAAAATATTTTGAAGTTTATCAAGTGTTTGTCATTATCTGCTCATAAACATTCACTCAGGAGTATTTTTAAAAAAAAATCAGTCTTTAAACTTAAAAGAAATAGAGCTCTACAGCGTGGTTCCAGAGGTAAAAACCCATTTATTTTCTGTATAGAGATATTGATTAGCCATAAAATTGTAACCACAAGCTACGAGATTGTGAAATTATATTGTTATGCTCCTGTAGAAGTCACAAATCTGTATGATATCAACTGCGTACTACACTATCCACAATACTTGTGGAATAGCGACAGCTGTGATTGGTGGAGCTCGCTGTTACCGTGAAAATGATTTACCACAATCACAAAAATCCCATTGGCTACAGTCAGACCGTTCAGCATTGTATTGCGTTCACCACAGACAACCAAGAATTCCCTCACTGCAGTTTTTTTTTAGAGAGTCCAAAGGAATGAAAATCAAGGTCAAATTCAAGAAGAAGATTTGGAAATCATTGGGAAGGGATCATTTGCAATGATTTCTGGGATGTGCAGTTCCTTCACTCTTCAAATAATTACATACAGTCTTGCTCAACCTGCTTCCATGCTTTAGACTCTTATTATGAGGAATTTCTGAAAAGTCAATGGAGAAAGGGAATGGGAAACTTCCTTTTAATAAGTTATACCTACTGATATGAACAATTTTATAGTAGTATAGATTTGGGCATATGGTCCCAAACATAATGTCCATTCGACTGAACTAGCGAAGCCAATCTTGAGTGCAACATTGTGCAACAGCTAAACGGGTTATTCAGCAGGTTGGTGAGACACGAGCATCCGTATTCATCTAAACGAGAAGCACATAGACACACGGCTGCAGCCTCGTGTGCGGCCAAACGTCGAAATCCAACCTGATCCGTGTGTTTTTGCTGAATTCGCGGAGATGCTGCTCCGGTAACAACAACCGGCCGTGGTGCGTTTACGGTGCAGCAATGGAGCGAACTCTCCTCCTGAGCTAGCTACAGCACACGGGCAGTAAACAGACGCTAGCTTAAAAAAAAAAAAAACAACATGGTGCATTCACAGTGGTTTCTGTTTACAAGCACTTTAGGGGGAACGCGGACCGAGGTCACGGTGGTTTTTACGTCGAGCCGCAGCCCGGTGGAGTGACCGGTAACACCCCGTTCACAGATGACAGTGCAACGCGGTGCTAATGCGGGTGGCACACGGGGTAACAGCGGCGAGCTCCCCCCCCCCGGTGTAGCCGCTCGCTCCGTCGGGTTAGGCCGGGGACCTGTGCAGCCCCGTGTGCGGTAACAGCAACACCTCTCCCCGGGGACGTGTGTGGCCGCAAATGTGTCGGTCCCCCCCCCTTCCTCCCCAGCGAAGGTTAACAACTCCAAAACATGTCCCGTTGCGAAAGAGAGGGGAGAAAAAAAAACCCGAGTGGCGCTCACCCCCTCTCCGGTTGATTCCAGCAGTGTCGAGCCGCCGTCAGTCCGCTGCTGGAGACACAACCCGGCCGCGTCTGTCTTCCAACCCGCCTGTTTGTCTGTCTGTGGAAGCACCCGAGTAATCCCTCTGTTCCTCCGGATGTGGTCCCTTTACCCCTCGCACTCACAGGCCGGGATCACCCGCAGATCTGCATGTGTGGCTCACACGTAACCTAATCTCTGCGCTTCCGTGACACCAGCACTTTCTGCCATTTCACAGCGACGTCGTCGGAAGCTGCCGATGTTTCCCTCGGCTGCACAATGAGGCACCAGGGGCGCGTTCAAGACCGCCTGCGCGTTCCCGGCGGAAGCGACGTTTTCGCAACGTTTTTGAAAGGACACCGCTGACGGCGAAAACATAAATGTTTCTATCATCTATGTTCTACATGATCTTATTTTACCACCTTGTGTTTGTTCATGTGAAGCTTTCTTTATAACCCATGGCGTCGTGTAACTGTTCAATTCCTCGTTTAAGTTTGTGTAAATGGGATTTATGTTATTTTTCTGATCTGTAAATCAAAACAGTTTGAATTGAATTGAATACCAAGAACATTTGGTCAGATATAAAAAAAAATGGTGTCTCTCTAAAGCCAAGCGACATTTAATCCTTTTATATCTAACACATATTTACATGGATAACTTGAGTTCTACTATTTCAGACACCATTAATATAGTTATACTTATCCCTTACATATCAAAATCATTCTTGAAAATGCAGAAATAAGACCTGTTTTTTTATGTTTTATAATATATTGTAAGGTGTCCTTTCTTGGGTGTCCAGATAAGTGCTGTGAAATAAAATAGATGATGATTATGATTATTAAGATTTGTATTATTATTTTTATTATTAGGGTTAGTTTACCCAAAATGTTATGTCCTTAAAAATACTCTTGTAAAGTAACAAGACATTTTATTTTGATATTTCTACATTCCTAAGGATTGGACCTATGCTTGTTCTTGGTAGATATTTGCCAAAGTAAAAAAACATTGTGAAAAAGTAGCTTAAGCTTCCCTGTGGTGGCTCAAGCTCCCATTACACTTACAGTACTTTTTTAACTTATTGAAATAAGTGATTTTTCGTCCTGGTAGAAAGTGAACACATTTCCTTGAGTGCTATTGTTCAATACTTAGGTATTACCTTTATATCATTACTCAACTACACTCAACTGTGTTTAACTTATAGGGGACAAATTTCCCCATTGCTGGTAGCAGGGACATACACGTATATG
Source organism: Hippoglossus hippoglossus (assembly GCF_009819705.1). Taxonomy (NCBI): domain Eukaryota; kingdom Metazoa; phylum Chordata; class Actinopteri; order Pleuronectiformes; family Pleuronectidae; genus Hippoglossus; species Hippoglossus hippoglossus. The sequence continues at coordinate 15,755,084 of NC_047169.1, forward strand.
TGCAGTCTATATATATATATATATATATATATAATTCAATGTGATTTACAGTAAGTCACAGGCACCCATTCACACACAGAATGCAGACATACATATAACACCATTCACACACTGACAGTACTCTCGGGTTCAGTATCTTGCCCAAGGACACTGAGGATCGAACCGCGTACCGTGTGGCTAGTGGACCACCTGCTCTACCTTATTAGCCACCGCAGCTTCAACAGGCTATTTCATTACAGATCACTTTGCATGTTTTTGAAGAGAAAATATGACCTGAAATATACTTCATACACTACTTGCATAAGTGTTACATCAAGACATGTATTTGCATAGTGGTTATTCTTAAGTAAGATTTCACATGCTTTTCCATCGCTAAGAATGGCATAAGGTTTTAAAAGCATGTTGCATGTTTTGTTAAATTCCGAAAATCATATGTATTAGTCAGTCTGTGTGTAAATCTGTGTAAGGCACGGAAAGAAAGTGGGACACTGTGTCACTTGTGGTTAAAACATCAGATTAACACAGTGCTGCCTACACAGCTTGGTCCTTTGCTGCCCCATCTGCCATTAGCCTGTCCTGCAAATCCAATTATGTTCTTATGCGCCCCAGTCTAAAAATAGTCGAAAATGACGGAAAATGCAGAAACAGCACGTCATTAGTTGATAGCACAGAGGAAATTATACTATGGAGCTGATGTGTCCTGTTTGCAGAGTAGATTGATCTGTCATGTTTGACAAGCTGCCATGACGGACAGAAGCCCTCCGAGCAGGACGAGGTGGGTAGAATGGCAGCAGGCGATGCATGAGAGGAAGGATTAGAGTGGCGGATGTCTGAAGGACCTTAAGAAGAATCTCCTCAGATGCCAGATGAAATAAGGTAGGCCGTACAATGTCTCAAAACCGAGTTATAATGATTTTTAGCCTCCAACATGACTCACCAGACCACCTGTGGGCCTAGAAATGTCTGTTTGCCGACTCCGTGCTGACTCCTTTGATTTAACCAACACACACCACAGACGGTCACCATGCCTTTCCCTTTCTGGTTTGCATTTGCGCTTCTGTAGCGACCCAATTTGGCTCACGAATCGACACTGAAATGGTTCGTTTGCAGGAGAGGGCGACACAGAGAGAGGCTTCAAACTCACACAGCAGGGTGTTGATGAAAAAGAGCCTCGGCTAGATTTCCCTGGATACATTTTAAAGGAGGGGTATTTTTAAGTGTTGATTTGTTTCAATGCAATTGAGTTGACATGTGATTTACAACTTAAATCAATGTGAGAAGCTCCATGTGAAGGAGGTGATAGTGGAATTATCCATATAAAGACAACAAACACTAATGTTATTATAATCATTGTTTCATTTGGTTGTTAGTCTGTATTTGACATCAATATCGCCGTCCGTTACATTTCCATGCCCACTGCTGTGATCATACGTGATCATCAACACACTGAGGTAATACTTACTATTCCAACTACCGTGCAGACGCCTCACCCGAGGTTATCATGGTTCAATTGAATCAGGATAAACATAACCTGATTAACGGAGCAGGATCGTTTGGCAAACTTTCAAATTGCTGTGGTCTGGTTTCTGTCAGTGATGAAATTCTGCTCATGTGTCAGAATCAATGCAATGTCCTAATAGCATAAATAACGACAGCAGTCCCAGCCAGTGAAATTACAATAGATTCAAGTGAGTTAGAACAATAACCACCTACATCTTTTTAACAATGGTTTCCATTCATTCTCTTATTAGAAGAGGAGGAATAAAGTGGTTTTAAAATCTTACATTCAGGATTGACCAGGATGTTCACTATAGAGTAAGATCTAACTCCCATCTGCATTCCCGCCTCTTCTTGCCAACCGGAAGCCTATTACACTGTGTAGTTACACAGGACATAATGACGTGTTGCCATCAGTGTACTGGATATTTTCAATTACTGTAATCTTCTCAAGGTTTGAGACCTTTAACGGAAGCACAAGTACTTTAAAACTGCTCAAAGTCTGACTCAACTGAGCAAAGGTGGAGCAGGTTGACAGAGTTGACACAATCTAAAATACAATTTAGCAAACAAACAAGACACATACTGCACAACTTTATTATATTATATTATACATATATTCTTGTTTGTCTGTAATCAAGTAAAACTAAAAGAAGCTCCACTGAAGCAGTCAGATTTTTGAATTCCGTATGTTTCTAAGTGAAGCTAGACGTTGGCAATAGATGCAATTTATTTTGGGGGATTCGAGAAAATATGACTGCAGTTAGCAGAAGTGTGGGATTTGTTTCCAATTAGATTTAATGCCTCTTAACCCCTAAGCTTGTCTGTCTGAAAGGCTAACCTCTCACCTCTAAAGGTTCAACAGGACATCCTTGCTGTCAACTCTCACCTTGACATAAATACAGTATATAGTTATACACACACAATTTGTGTTGGAACTTTATAGCAAATATAAGCTTTGGATACTGCAACAAAATTTGTGCACAATATTTTGCAAATTTATAAAAGTAAGATCAATCGTTAGCTCTTAGTAAATGTCTATGGTGTGTGTCTGCTTGTGTGTATGTGGTGCAGGTATTACTTTGTGGGGACCTAAATCTGTGAATAAAGTCACATTGTGGGGACTTGTCTTCTTTATGGGGACAAAAAACAAGTCCCCATACTTTAAATCAGTAAAATGTTATGGTAAAGACATGTCTTAAGGTTAGGTTTGGTTTAGGTTAAGTTTAGGATCAGGGTAAGGCAAGTAACTATGGTTAAGGTTAGAAAAGGTTTCCAGGAAATCAGTGTATGTGTGTTTCCTTGTCAGGATGGGTACGTTTGTGACCCTGGCAGAAGTGTTGGAGGCCCGGGGGTCGCCGCTGGACGAGGATGATGTGTGGTGTCTGCTGCTCGCCACCACTGAGGCCCTACTGGACATCTCAAACAAAAGTAACCAAAGCTACGAGTTACATTTCCTTCTAGATCCACATGTTACCTGGCTACAGGGCTCGGTTCTAAGGTAGCATGCATTCAAATAGAATGTGGTGCCACTTACCATGAAGCTTTTTCCTGAACTTGAAGTATCGTACTTGCTTGCACTGAGCTCATCGTCATTTCTATCCAAGACTTTTTATAAAACAAACACAGAATATAGATCCAGTGATGGCTACCAAATCCCTTGAGCTGGTCAATGTCACGAGTTTCCCCACATAGCAAAATTGTTTTTGCCCAGATATGGCTCATATCCCACATGTGGCCCACAAACCGCATGTAATGATGGCACTGGCAGTCTGCCTCTGTTTGCCAGATCTGGGCCACAAGTAAACCGTGGCATGTTCATATCCAGATTACACCTTAATCCAAAAAAGGCATGCATTTTTTGGGGGGATATTAGGGACACATTTAGGCTTGCATCCATCTTGCTCGGGCCACAAGAAGTACTGCTTTGCCGCATAATTTCTTAAAGAGGCCCACATCTGTATGCTTTCTGAGTCTGTTCTGCTCTCTGCTCAGGTTCTGGCAACATGTGCAGCGTGCTAAGCCCAGGCTCGGTGCTACTGTCAGCCACCGGGAGTCTGGCCTTCAAGAGCTGTGCGAGATATGAAGATATTAGCTCCTTCACGGCTCCTGAGGTCCAGCAGGCTTATGCTGCCTCCACCAGGACTCCAGCTGAAAAGGTTGGAAAAATACTAGTATAGTTGTTTTGACGACTTCTGATACAAAATGTATGTAGAACTATAACTGACACAAGGTTAACCTAACATGTGGGTTAGGACAGAAAAAAAGCTGTAATGGCCTATGTGCTCTAAAATTGTTTTTGTTTGTGACCATGCCCCTTTAATCAATGCAAAAATGGTTAGTAATCAGTTGATAGCATGAGCGATGCACACACAAGAACTCCAAAGTCCCAAAAAGGACTTGAGACGAATTGTTTTTATACGAGCAGGAATAAGAGTTTGCCTGTTCTGCTTTCTATCAGATGGTTGTGTACTCACTGGGGATGACTCTTTACTGGTGCGTCGATTATCATCTACCTCATAACCAGGTACGTTCCTCCCTCATACTTTCTCTTGCTTAAACGTACTCTCGCATGTTTTTGTGCATCATCTCTTTTCCTGTCACCTGTTTCCTCGCAGCCGGTCCAGCTGAGTGCAGGGCTGGAGGGTTTACTGCTTAGTATGTGTGAGGAGATGGTGGTGAGGCGGGCCGACCTCCTGACGGTGCTGGAGACGTGTGAGCTTCACCACAAGGCCGCCATGCTGCCTCCTGCTGAGCGCCTCGTAAGACAGCTGGTGGAAGATGTCTACAGGAACTCAGTGAGTGTGCAGCACGTGGGACCTGGTCGATTTGTGTGGTTTCAGCTCTTGTTTAGTTATCAAAGGTTTTCATTTAGTTTACTTCATTTTTCTTTTGAATTTACTGATACCACCCACTTTCTGCTTGCTCCTTGAGCTGGACAATGATGTCTTTGCAGGTTGATCATGTGTCCATGGCTGAAAATGGATCCCAGCTAACAGACCGCAGTCAAATGGTCAGGGACAGATTACACAGTAAGAACGTGATGCCTTCTGTCCGATTTTAAGCAATAGTTTTCACATTTTGGTTATACTCACTCTGTTGCTGTGATTTAGATGAGTAGATAAATGCTACTCTTGTCTGTACACTTAATATGAAGCTACTGCCAGCAGCTGGTTATCTTAGCATACGGCAGCCCAAGGCAATAAAACCACTCGTAGCAGCTCTTAAACTCAGAGCATAGCATACAATTATACATCCGAACCAAAATGAGCTACGGACGTTGTTAGCTACTTTAGGTATTTGTAGGAATCTTTAAGATGGGATAAAACAAATTTATTAGTGAGCCAACCAACGTCTGTTTGTAGCTTCATGTTCAGCACACAGACAAATGTCATCAATCTACTCATCTAATTCTCAGCAAAAAAAAAGGGAGTATGTGTAAACTTGGCATGTGGGCATAAGTATCATGGACCATTTTGTTTTCCAGGGGGCTCCTTCAGTTACTCAACATGGGCGATGAAGAAGAAGATTTCCAGAACATTCTCTGGAGCGTCTTATTCATCCGAGCATGCAGGGTATGAAGTGTGCATGATCCGCGCATTCACACGCTCCTCAAAAAGTCCCATTTCCACAGTTGTGAAGTCGTCATTCTGACTTTGATGTGTTCGTATGCTTTGAAGTTGGAATTTGAAAAAAAGAGCATTTAAACAACAACAACAACACACACCTCTTTTCTAACATTTGAATTACAAGCAAAGACAAAAGAACAGGTGTGACAGGCATATAGATAATTTAAAATGTGCACATTAATCATAAACACACCTTCAATGGTTTCATAAACTGTTTTTTTAAATATATATGTTCTGGTTTCATTTCATGATCGTGACAGATCATGACTCTCATCAGACTGAGAATGGCAATCTCACTTTTTTCCAGGATCCCCTCTGGAGGTCGACACAGAGAGAGTTACGGCAGCTGGCAGCAGCTGAACCGCGGCCCCTGTAGTCCGTACATGGACGGGAATCGAACGGCCAACTTAAGATCACTAACACAGTTTGACTCCCAAATGAGTCTGAATGACAAGAAAGCCAAGGTGAGCCAAATGGTGACAATTGAAATCAGGCCTATGATATTATTCTGGCCAACTCTTCTTTGACATACATTAAAAAAACATCCCATTGGGTTCCAGCATTTATAACAACAAAGACACACCGAGGTATCATCTGTGTTACTGACACGGATGACAACATATTAACTGCTTTCTTTCCCTTTTCTTGTCTGTTGCAGGATCTTGGTCCTGAGTTCGTGAGAATTTTAGATGAGCCGCTTGTCGTCTTGGAGCTGCCTGGATCCATTGTGGTGAGATGTAGAAATTTTTTTATAAATTCAGTATATATATATATTTATTATTTATTTTTTGGGAGGTTTAAAGGAATTTAAATGACATATCTCACCAAAGTTTGTGTGGACGACACTCAGTGAGACCATCAGCTGGAAGTTGGACTGCCCAGTAATATATATAGATAATGTGACCCACTCCCTTTCCTTTCAAATTTCAAATTTCATTCTTTTAAAATTTAGAGCATGATCCATCAAATTTGTTTTGAAACCAATTCACTTTTAACACAATTTTTTCCTTTTAAACTCAACCAAATGACCTGTCATTCATTCATATATGATAAGCTGACTGTTTAAGTCGAGGGCGGTCAGTGTTGGTGATTAATCTGTTGCACAACCTGCTTGTAATGATGCAAGTCCTAAACGACTAGAATATAAAACCTCATTGACTAAAGGCTAAAATTGCAAGGAATCCAAATGTGGTACTTAGTGATCTGTTAAAAATCAGATTTTTCTATTTTATGCAACACATACCACTAACTGTTTCAATGGTCCCTCCCATTGCCCTTTTAAGGCTCTTAAAGATAATGCCCCAGAAATTCCCTCTTCAAATGCATGCTTCTCTTTTTGACAGTCAAAGAAAGGGAAATCTTCAACCACCCAGAGAGAGCTGAGTGTGGTGATGCCAAATGGTCAGAGCATCCTGGTCAAGTGTGAGGTGAAATCCCGAGGAGGAGACGTCTTTGACATGATTGTGGCTCACTCCAACCTGATGGAACATTTCTACTTTGGCCTCGCCTACATAGATGGTAAAGCAGCACAGGAATATATAACAGACAAATGACTAACTGCCCTGGTAGTGGAGTGAATATTGTTATAATATGTTATTCTACGTGATGTATCCACTTAGATGTTTCACTTCTCTTTTCAGATAATGAGTTTTTCTTTGTGGACAACGATACCAAGATTTCCAAAGTTGCTCCAGATAGCTGGAAGAAAGTGCCTACAACCACCTTTGTTCTTTTCTTCAGGGTCAAATTCTTTGTCAGTGACATGTCTCTTCTTTTGTAAGTATCTTTCTTCCTTTCTTTCTTCAAGCAATATACCTAATAAGGTCATGTTGAATTGTTCAGATATGTTTGGGCTTCTCTATCAGACACAAACAGACCCGCCACCAGTATTACCTCCAGCTCAGGAGAGACCTTTTGGACGACCGGCTGTCCTGCCACGAGGAGACTGCTCTGTACCTGGGTGCTCTGGCCCTGCAGACGGAGTATGGAGACTGCATGCCTGAGGTTAGTCCGGGGCAGTGGTCTCCTCAGAGGCTGTTAAAGGGGCCCTGCAGCATTGTTGTACTGCACTTCCATTATAGTTGAGTGATTCACAATATGCATGATAAAGCAGCAGTTTAGTTTAGGCCTGTCGCTCTCTGAGAGGAAAAACTATAGACTGTATATAACGACGGATGAAATGAAAGCTCCCTAGAAGTGAAGCCAAACCGTCTCGATCGTGGTTGGCTGCATTATGGCCATGAACCCTGCCTCCTCCATGTTAGTAGTTGGACAAGGACCACACTAAAAGGTATAGTAAACATCAAGTAATGGTTTGGCATTTTTGGTAGTTCTTATCACACTGGTGTTTGTTTGATTGTTCATTTTCATTTGATGCAATATAAATGGGGTAAAACATCATGATTGACAGCTGAGACTGACTCACAATTGCTCAAGCGCACGTATCATAGGGACCTCAATAGCAATCATCCTCCGATTGCTACTGCACAGACTCTGGCTCCAAATGCGTAAGATGGTGGCGTTCACATCTGGGATATTTTGGCTTCATTTATAGATAGTGGGAGGAAGTGGAAATGCGTCGTCCATCTTTATATACAGTCTATGGTGGCGCCACTGTGCCTTTAAGACTATATTTCCCATAAATCTGTTACTGTTTGAGAGGAAACTCAGATCATAACGCTTCTATCCCTCCCAATGTGAATTTTCCTTCTCTCTTTAACTATGATTTGATAGTTATTTGATATGATTTATTATTAAAATTCAACTTTATAATTGTAACAATGCAATCTACATGAACTAACAGCATGTAATGGATTGTGTAAGTACCAGGTTTTGATTTGTTGTTTTAGGTGTATGGTAGGAATTACTACCGCCCGGACCAGTACATCCCCAAAAGTGTGATGGAGAAACGCGCCCTGCCTTACATTAAAGACGAGCTGCTACGACTTCAGACCAACAACGCTCAGATGCTCACTGACGAATCAGAGCTTGAGTTCCTCAAAGTAGGGAAATTTGAAATCTATATCTATTGATTGTGAAAGTCCAGCACCATTTTCTTTCATCTGAAATACGGTTGCTACTTTCTATTTGTCCCATTAGGTCTGTCAGCAGTTGCCTGAATATGGTGTGTTGTTCCACCGTGTGACGCGTGAAAAAAAGCCTTTAGAAGGAGAGATTATCCTCGGGGTTTGTGCCAAAGGAGTCATCGTCTATGAGGTTAAAGACGGCTGCAGGTCCACCAGTAAGAATTTCTTCTGGAGGGAGACCGCAACCATCTCCTCCAATGTGAGTGGAATGTTGATATTGGTGTAATATGTAAGAATTCTTCATTAAAATGTCTAAAAATGCCTAGTTTAATCTCATTTCATGTATGAAATTCAAAAAACATTTTCTGAAAACTTTTCCTGCCTGTCCCTGCAGAGGCATAAATTTATAGTAGAGAGCCGTGGCAGCAAGAAGAAGTACATCTTCATCACAGAAAGGTCGAAGGTAGCCAAGTATCTGTGTGACCTGTGCTCCGCCCAGCATAAGTTCAACAATGAGATGAGCTCTCGCCAGCTCACCTACAGCCTGAACTCAGGTCAGCTGTTCGACTCAACATAGAGAGAACATTCGCGAAAAAGATAAACCAACAAAACCTATTTTCAGTAACTCAAGACTTATATATTTATCTGCCTTTACCTCCAGAGGCGAACATTGTGCAGTATGCAGCAGTTTGTCGTGCCCAGAGCAGCCGGCTCAAGTCCTTCTCATGTTCCGAGACGCCACAGGATGAAAGTGGTCTGACCACACCTCAGGAGGAGTCCATAACCAAGCTGTGTGACGACGTCACAGCAAGGATCGAGGCTCGGGTTAAACAGCCGCAACAGAGCCTCAACGAGCAGAGGTTCATCCTCATTGTGCTTCTTTTTTTTTTCCACATTAAAAAGTTATTTTTTTAAAAAGCGCTTAAACAATAACTGAAGATGTTTTTCTCAGTTTTTCTCTTTCTGGGTTTCTTCTGCAGTACCGGCTCCAGCAGTCAGCCCAGCAGCACTAGCATTCATTCCCCAGCATTATCTCTGAGGAGTGGCTCTGAGGTCCCCTCTGGTTCTCCAGCAGCCAGAGGTACAGCATACCCAAGCACACTGCTCATATTCTTTAACTGATAACCCACACATGACACATGACGCACACTTCTAGCAGTTGTTATTTAGTTCCCGTTCATTTGTTTTGGGGGTAGGGCTTTGACAAGTGGGCTGATGGGAGGTGGCAATATGTATCAGGTTTATATTGTAGCCTGCTCTTACTTGTTTTCTCAGGCTTGCCAACCCTTGACTAGATTTTATTCCAGGGTAATTTATTGTGTCTTATTGTGTAAAATCTGATTAGATACATGTCTATTAATGCCTACATTATTGAACAATACAGTTTTGAATCTTGAATCTTGAGTTAGGACTAGAAAGGATTAATATCAGAAGTTTCCTATGATGCTTTGCCCCATCCAAAAGTCTCTAAAACAAATCTGCTTCACTGCTTTGGGGATTGTCATTGCAACATACAGTATATATACAGTGTAAGTTAATGTTTATGTATTCTTTAACCACACGTCTCACAGAAACTCGGCCTAGGCTGGGGTCGTCGTCAGAGAGAGAAGTCATTTGTGTTTCCTTAAAGAAAGACCCAAAGCTTGGCCTTGGTAAGCCGACCACACTCCACGATGGTCACTGAAGAAAGGCTCTCTCTTCTCTTTTTCACACACCTGTGGTATGTTTCCATCCAGGTATAGTGATAGTGGGGGAGGACACTGTGGGGTGTTACGACCTGGGCATCTTTATTGCCTCCATTGTTCCTGGTGGACCAGTTGACAAGGATGGACGCATCAGACCAGGTAAATAATCACGTGGATCATTTTAGCTTTCTCCTTTTCTCCCTGAGAAAATTAAAGCTAAAAGATTTTTTGGGAGTTTAATGGTGATAAGTTTTCTCTTGAATTCATCCAGCATCTCCCTCTGGATGCAGCAAATGTGTGGCAGTGCAAATGAGGGCAGAGAGGCTATGGGAGGTTTTGGTGGGAATCTGTGGACCTTTGGGGGGGTCACATAGAGTTTCAGAAGTGGTGGTGGGGGTCTTTCACTTCTTTACTGTTACTGGACACCAGCGTCATTTCACTGTGACCTTTGCCCTCAGGTGGTCGTCTGATCTCTCTGAACCACATCAGCCTGGAGGGCGTCACCTTCACTGAAGCAGCAGAGGTCATGCAGAGCAGCCCCGAGGAGGTGCAGCTCATTATCTCACAGCCAAAAGGTGCTCGCTCTGTGTGTGTGTGTGTGTGTGTGTGTGTGTGTGTGTGTGTGTGTGTGTGTGTGTGTGTGTGTGTGTGTGTGTGTCTGTGATGATAGTATGGCTGTGACCCTTTACCCTTCTTTGTTTATGTGCATAATAAGCTGACATAGTAATTAGCCTATTGAGGTACCTGCTCGTTATGAATAAGATGTAAATATTAGATCTTTGTTAACTCCATTTCTTAGTGATGAACATTCTTTTTGTTGTTGTGTCTCTGGATGAGCTGTTCTGAATGTCTGTTACAGATTTTCTAAAATGTCTAATTGTTGCTTCAACAAAACCAAAGGAAAAGTTGGATACTCTAAGAGTGCATGGACATCTTCAGTATTTTGAGGTGACAATAAGCAATTTAAGCTACTTTGTTATTTGTCCAGCTTCCCTCAGTCACAACAGCCTGCGCTCTCCTGTGCTGAGGAATTACGAATCCCAGACCACACTGATGATAGGCGGCCGGTCAGAGGACAGCGGCCTGGATGATATAGTTTCGGGCATGATGACACCAAAGACGGGCAACAGGCTGCATGTCCCCTGTGGAGCACGAGTCCTCGGTGCACAGGTACAATCATGGTGATGGTTCAGATAGTTTAATAAAACTAGAAATCAATAGCATTTCAGCCTTCATAGGGGAGGTCTGAATTAATAGAAACAGTAAAAACATCTTACTCTACCTCCAGTAAGTGCTATTGTTATTAAATTATGGTGGCTTGTCAAACACATATTGAGATATATTGAAAACCAGCGATAACCTAAAACCACCCATACAAATACACTGCGCTGTGATGATTTTGAACCACAGGGCAGTGAACTCACTTTTTGTTTCTGTGTGTGTTGTTTTCAGGACGGCTGCTCTCTGTCTACCTCTCTGAACTCTGTGAGGCCGGAGGAGATCACCGTGGAGCTCAGGAAGATAGCAGGAAGTCTGGGCATCAGCATCTCGGTGAGTTCATAAAACATTTTACACTCCAGTGACACTGTGGTAGATGAAATGGTGGCAGATGGAACAGGGGCAGATATAGGGGTGGGGGGCCAGGGGGCACTGGCCCCAGCTAAAATCTGGTTGCCCCCTGAAGCTTTTTTTCTAAGCTTTTTTGACGAACACAATGTGCACGAACAAGGAACGGTTTTCAAAAAATATACAATGATGTGTGGCTTTGCTCAGAGCTAAAGAGCTACCAGTAAACAAGGAATGACTTAAATGTGCACCTTACTGAATCAGGAATTGTGCATAGATGCTGGACATATATTTATAGCCCCTGAGAGAAATCCTTGATCTGCCACTGAGAAGCAAAGCTGAAATAAACCACAGTTCAGCCATTGTGTAACACAAAGGGTAATTGCTAAGGTTGTCAAAGGTAGACAGACATTCTGCCCATAATAACATTTGAATTGTATATGCATATACTCCAGAGTATCGCAGTGCTGCCATACAGATACTTTGCTCACATTCATACCTACAGGCAGTTTAGAGTCTTCAATTAACAATAGCTGTATGTCTATGGACTGTTGTATTCATATGATCAATGTGTTTACACTGGAGAGATTTGATTAAAATCCTTAGGAATGAACAGTCAGGAAGGACGAAGTATTAGTGCAGCGACTCATCTTCAGCAGTGAGTCAGAGAGTCTGCTCCTCTCAATCTCATTAACATCTGCGGTCTGACAAGATTAGAGAGAGAGAGAGAGAGAGAGAGAGAGAGAGAGAGAGATCAACTCACTGATCACCACTGCATGTTAGCTGCATGGCAACCATTGGTTGTATAAGTATTCTGATAGTTTGCAAGAAAAAATTGCAACACCACAATGTACAAATACACCACTAGTAAAAGCATTCCTTTTTTTATACAGTTAAAGACTTTTTTTATCCTGTTTATTGCCTTTCATTATTCTTTGAAGTCTTACAGTGGAGAATTGGTTTAAGATTCATTAAACTATCAGGTACAACTTATAAATCCTGCGTGCAGTAACCCTTATTTGAAAATGGCACCAAAAGTTTTGAAGTTGCAGTAGAGTGATGGTTGAACGTATTTTTAACAACATTATCTTTGGGTAGTTGTTGTCTATGTCTATTAACCCAGGAGTTATTTTTGATTCTGCAGCATCTTTTGGTCCTTGGCCTAACTGAGCCAGCCAACCGAAATTAGATCCTTTTCTTTTATGGACCTAAAAATGGTTATCAATGCTTTTATTTTGTCAAGATTTGGATTACTGCAACGCACTTTACTACGGTATAAGCAAGCCTAACGTACAACAATTTATACAAAACAGCACTGCTAGGTTTTGCTCAGAGAAATGACCACATTGTACCAACTCTATCTGTGATCTTTTAACTCTACTTTATGAGCCTGATCGCTGCTTGAGATCCTGAAGCAGGGTCCCATAGTTTTCCAAAATCATAACTTGTCACAAAAGGTGCACAGGCTTTTTCGGGGCCCCTCAGCTGTGGAACTCCCTGCCTGGAGATCTCAGGCAGGAAAACTCAGTATCTTCTATTTTGTCACCTCTTAAGACTAATTTTTATTGTAAAATCTTTTTCTTGAGTAAAGCTTGCTACCTTTATCACACTCTGTAATTCCTCTTCACCATTAATAACACTGATGGTTTGAACTAAAAGCCTCTGTCACTGGTTGTTCAGGGTGGCGTCAACACTAACCTTCCTAATGGAGGAGTCTACATCAAGAGTCTCGTAGCAGGCGGGGCTGCAGAGAGAGACGGACGTGTCCATACAGGTACGACAGCTCAACAACAAATCCAACATTGGATCGATCACAATGGTAGATATGGTAAATGCTCAGGTTGTGGACAATAACAACATCCTGATTAACACTGTGACACAGAAATACAACACTTCTATACAACAATACAACATTCATATCGGTGTGTATATTTCAAAGTAGAATGATGGACGTTACAAGACAAACTTGAAATGAACACAAGGTTCTAAGCTGAGACAAACTTAATATAAAACTAAAACAAGAATAAAGAAATACACATAGGTTAAGATAGTTAAACTGTAATTCATCTTTTTCTTTGTATATTTGTCTGTTACAGGCGACAGACTGTTGGAGGTGGATGGGATTAGCTTCCAGGGCTTCACCTACCAGCAGGCTGTGGAGCGTCTGAGTAAAACTGGAGAGGTAAGACCCTTCTCTTAAGAAATGGATATGTCAAGCACGGCGCTACACTATACTATACAACTATAGGGTGGGCTATAGTCATGTGACAAATCTATGCAGCCCCAATCAAGCCCCCTCACATATTAGTAGGGTACTCTTTTTTATTTTTTATAATGAATATATAAATAATAAAGACTACTTAAAAATGAATAACCAAAACAGTGACTCGCTCCCAACCCGATCCAAGACTGCGTGCACTGTGGATATTTTTAATTTACATCTGAGGTTGTGATGGACATTAATTCTGTAACACTGTAACCAACGCCTTGCAGTGTGTCTGAATATAGTCAGTGGTGAAAGTTATTCTTGTTTGCAAAATAAATATACTTGTGATGATAACCAGTTTACTGGTATGTTAAAAGTGTGTGAGCATAGTTGCCATTGTTTTAATTTCAGATTTTGTGATAGCCTTTTTTCCCGGAAACATTGCACAGTTGCCTTGTTATGCGAATAGTATAAATATACTTCTATTTATTGGACTATTGGATGAGGTTTTGTTATGAATTGTGGCAGCGTGGGTGCTGTGGTCGCTAATGATCTTTGGCCAAATTCAATTAAAAATTATATCTATAACGGATGTGCTGTGTGCCCATATGTGCTTTTATAGAGAAAACAAGAACTTCAGTTTAAAGTAACTTTTCTTAGCCTCTCCACGTCTTGGTCCAGCTCCATCATAGCACAGGTGGAGAAAATAATCCCGATGCCAGCCATGGGTAATGTTGGTGTCTGTATTTCTCTCAATCACACCCTTGTCTCCTCTCGAGGTGGTGACCATGGTTGTGGAGCGGGAGCTGGTGAACCTGCCCAGGGTTTCTTTCAGTGCAGACACCAGCAGCAGCGCGTCCAATCAGAGCCTCAGTCCAGCCACCAGTCGGCCGAGACTCAAAAGCTGCTCGTCCATCAGCACCCCTACGAGCACGATCAGTGACCAGCCCAGAGACTACAGCTTCGTAACTGATGGTAGGACGCCACACCAATGGAGTTCTAAAGATATGATTATGTAACAATTAACAATCAAAATGTCTAAAAATGACTAGCCCTATGTTATATTACCAAATGGTTAGCAAACACCTAGAATGACAATTTGAGCCTTTTATTGTGACAAAAAGCACTTTTAGTGGACATTTGTTGCAGTTGCTGAGTATTTCTGGTGGTAACTAGCGAGGGTACAAACGTTAATGTGTTAAGTCAGCTGACACACGCAGCTCTGGTCTCAAAGTGAGGCAGAACGTTCGTGAGAGAGCCGGTCGACTTTAAGCCGTTTTGTGCGTTAATAGCTGAGCAGGCGGGTCGGACTGCTTCAAGGTGAACTTTTACACACTTCCTCCTCTTCATCCTGATCTTCCCTACTGACCCTGACCTTCCTCTTCTTATCCCTCTGGCCTCCCTTATCCTTCACCCTGTCCTTCTATATCTGTCATCCCACTTCTCTCCTCTGTCCTCGTCGCTGACACTCGAACAGCGGATCAAGCAACAGTGGACAGTTTCCATTATAATGTAATTTTATTTAAATTAAGTTTTAATAACTTTATGTAGCAAAATGTTGTCAGTGTCATCACATCCACATAAGAGCACATGCAAGTGATGACAATGAATCAACAGGCCTTGAATTTCTATGATGACGGAAATTTTAATAATTTTGTCGGGAGAAAAACGGAAAGTGGACAAACAGACGTCCTACAACAATGAAACAAGGTCATGTCACCAGGATTGTGGAGTCATGATAATAACTTCCCAATCTCAACTCATACAAGTGGATGCAAGGTTGGAGGTCATAAGCATCACCTCCACTCTTGCATCCATTTGTATGAGTGCAAACAGCCTTGCAGCCAAAAACAATACAAATGAAGTAAATTTGGCTGCAACACTGTTTACCCCTGAAACTCCTAAAGTGTTTTTTGGACTCAAACACTTCACCCACCTCATTGGCATAGTGGTGAGCAGATAATCCCTTTAAGGTAGGGAGAGCACACTTTCCTGTCGTCCCATGAGCTTCCTTGGAAAGTGAGGCAAGGGGAGAAACAGCCAAAAGATCCCTGCACAGATTAGGCATTAATCAGCTGATGTGGGCTGGCGTAGAGATCTGCTGCTGTCAACTGACGTGCTGGATTGTGGCTGCGCTTTACTTTGTGACCTGCCTGAACTAACGCTATGCTCAATTATATCAAAATCCTGTCACACTAAGGCTGTTTTCGGACATGACCTCTGGAGGACGTCCGCAAAATTGAGTCAGGACTTTCTTCCTCCTGCTGTGTTCTAACATCAGCTCCTCCTGACTTTCTACTGACTGGGGGACTGGCTGGAAAAACTCTGCAGAAAGTCCGGAGGCTCTCGCTTGGACATTTGCGCTCAAACGAACAGCCCCTGATGTGTATAAAGCTCAACAAGACAACACGAAATTAAAACAATCTCAAACATTTTTTTCTTCCCTTTCTTCCACTTCCCCCCTCCACTCCCCTGTCTCTAATTACTCTTATCTCCCGACCTCCCCACATCTCCACCTCCTCATTCTTCCATCACCCTCCAACCTCTGAACCCTTTAGACAACACCCAGGAGGTGACGCTGAACAAGAGTGCCAAAGGCCTGGGTTTCAGCTTCGTCATGTGCGAGCTGGATCCACCCACGCCGGACTTTGGCAGCCTGGTGCGGATAAAGCAGCTTTTCCCCGGTCAGCCGGCGCAGCAGAGCGGCCGGATCCAGGAGGGAGACGTCCTGTTGGCCGTCAACGGACAATCGCTCAAGGATCTCTCCTATCCAGTATGAGCAAGATTCAAATGGAGTCAATTTTTATTCATTCACATTGACTCATCTGTTTGGTAATGTTTTTTCACAATTCAGTGTAGAACTCTCTTTCATTTATTTAGTACTTTAATTCTCTATAGACCATTATTCATTTTAGGGTTTATTGGTGTCTCTAATATGATGGATATGATGCTGTTCTTTTATTATGGCCTATGATAGATACTTTTCTATAATAATACTAATATTACATCAGTCATAATTACCCATATAAACACAAGTTAGTTCATCTTTCATATTGGTTTAGTTTGAGGTTAAACATTTTAGATTGTTCTTACCCTGACAAATGTTTTCACCCCTGTCAGTTTGTTTGATGGTTCGTTTGTTTGGTTGTAAGCAAGATTATGGTAAAACTACTAGAGAGATTTCCACAAAACTTGGTGGAAGGATGAGGTATGGGTCAGGGAAGAACCCATTACATTTAGGTATAGATCCGGATCAAGGGGTGTGTCCAGGATCATCACTTTCTTTAACATTGCGAGAAAGGGCCTTTTAGGCCTTGGTGGGGGTATATGCATCATTCTAGATTTTAGGTTTTAGGGCTCTGAAAAAGGTTTTGAAAAAAGTGAAGCTTTGTAAGGGTCTTGGTTAAATACATACAGAATTCCTTGGGACAACACCACAAAACTGTCTGTATGTGGTGCTGTGGCATGGCAGGGAGTCATGTGGGGTGAGGAACGAGGGTGACATCCTGCAATTGAAGAATAGGTTTAGAATTAACAGGCCTAACAATAGGTTTACGAAACAAACCTTTTATTGGGATTAAATAATTATCCATTGGCAAGGGAGCATGCAGAGTCTGATTTACAGAACATGTTGTGATGTCAAACACAACGTCACAGATGTGTCGACCATCTTTATATACAGTCTGTTGTGTATTTTATTTCTTGAGCCATTGAAGTGGGCGTAAGCAGTGTTTTATAAGCTCATGTAGACTCGGTACCTTGAAGTGCATGACACACAAATAAAAATTCATTAATTCAAGAACAAATGCATCAGTCTTTTATGCAGGGTCTTTTCCATAAACTGGCTCAGTATTATGTCCAATATTGTACTCAAATATGAATGGAGATATAATATTTTTACTTACATATATATATACGATATAAACACTTTTAGCTAACAGGAGTTGTTTCTTCTCATGTCATTTTCTAAGTATGTTTTTTTATTTTAGGTACATTGTACTGAACAGCAGCTCTTGTAACTTCAGCTTCACTAATATAACAGTTTTTCTTTTTTTGTAGAAAGTGCTGAGGCTGTTCAAGATGTCCCCACCTGAGGTTCGACTGACTCTCTATCGGCCTGCCCCCGGTACACACACACACACACACACACACACACACACACACACACACACACACACACACACACACACACACACACACACACCTAAAGTACTTAATTTATCTGTTGTTTTGTTTTCTGCAGGGACGCTTCCTTCCATCGATCAGTTCACTGGCACATGAGTGACACAACAGTGATGGACTGATGGAAACATGGCTGGTGAGGCTGTTCTGATCAATGGACAGTGGCCCAATCAGCTGATCTCAGTAATCAGCACCAACACTGCAGAAAGGTCAGTGCTGTTCGCTAATGTGACATGATGTGATTTGTAGTGACACTACTTTTCTTTTTTTTTAACTGTGTCTGGTCGTATTTTCACCTTTTCGTCACAAAGACAGTGGGACGTCTGTTTAGTGGTGTTCAGTGCACCACAGAGATGTCTTCAGCCAACTCAAACCAAACACTACAGCCAAGCACACATGAGCAACGCAGCAGGAGATTCTCCGCTCAGACACGTTTCTTATTTCTGAAGCGTTCAGATGAGGGGTGGTGCAGCAGACAGGAGGCAACAGGCAGGAGGCAGGACGTAACATTATATTGCTGCTGAGATCACGTGTTTTTGTTTACAGCACAAGGAGAGCATCGACACCGGCGCCAACCTTATCACCAAAAGCTATCTTGACATCTTTGTCTGTGTCTTTTCATCCGGAGATTTTTTTTTTTTGTTGCATTTTTGCATGCTAGAAATGTCATCAACCTCCCTATTTGCTCGCGATGAATCCAGAGGGGAATCTCCTACTGTGTTCTCACATGGGCTCCTTCGATCATCGGAGTTTCTGCGGACTTTCTTCCCTAGTATAAAGTCCACAGAAACTCCAGATGCTCTCACTCGGACATTTGCGCTGAAAGCAGCTACACACATACACACACACCTGAGTCAAGTTTGCAGCTTTAAATAACAGGGGGAGTGTCGTCTTGTATGTTTTTCAGGTGCGCTGAAGAACCCGACATGGAGCAGGAAAGCACAGAGGTCGGGGACTGACAGTGAAACCCTGTAGATTTGTGAAGAGGATAACTGGACAAAAAGGCGAGAGACTTGATTAAGAGACAATTTATGACAATCCTTTGTCTCAGCTTTAGCTCGGATGTGTTACTTAATTCTTTCTTGGATTTGTGTGTTGATTTAATGTAGAAATTAGTATTAAAATATCCTGCGTAAAACCAACCCCCAATGTTATCTGCTATATTGATAGATATCGCTGAAATTTGAATTGAATCACAAGTTGAACCCTGTGTCACATACCCAAAACCAAATCTAAAGTTTAATCCTAACCTTAACTGCAGCCAAGGTTTACCTGACCCAGCGACTTAGGTGAACCTAAACCTGACCAGACATCAACAACCCTCAACCCTATCAATTGTTCTTTATCTTCACCACAAGGTGGCAGCATTGCACTAAAAGCGACAACCCTTGTCCTTCCTGTTTTGCAATCAGAAATCATTAGTGCTCTTTGTCTGTCATTTAACAACATTCCATTCTTTTTCCTCCACAGAAAAACAAAAGAAGGATGACAATAAAAGAGAAGACAGAAAACAATTGTAAAAAACATTACAAATAAAGATGTGCAGAATGCCACCAAGAGAGTCATGAATTCACTTTAAAAAAAACCCTCAGTTGTATCTAGAAATGACATAACATCTTACAAAAAATGTAATTAAACTGAGTCTGACCTGAAAATGGAGGATCCACACGTCCAAACACTCATTTAGTATCTGGACACACACACACACACACACACACACACACACACACACACACACACACACACACACACACACACACACACACACACACACACACACACACACACACACACACACACACACACACCTCCCTGGGTGAGGAGCCTGTAATGGAACCTTGTAAATAAGGGTTCCTGTATTTCGGTGAAACCCAGTAGTGCATCTGGATCCCATCAAAGCTTGTGTTCCCTTTGCAAATGATCCCAAATGTTTCTAATTATGTCAGAGGAGTCGGCACGAGGCTGTGTGTGTGTGTCTTTGTGTGTATGTGATCGCCCTGACGGACACGCACACCCATTCACTGGCCTCTGTTTATTCATGACCGGGAGTAACAGAGATGGACAGCGTGGTCTTGACCTCTGCAGCCTCAGCTTGGGTCAGTGCATGTGGTGATGACTGATGAGTGAGAGACAGAGGGGAGAAAGATTTTCTCCTCCAGTCGTCTCTGCAGGCATCTCTGTCTCACTAAAGTGAGGGGTGGGAGGTTTTAAAGGGACTCAATGCTATACACAGGTTCCCCCTACAGGTGGGATTCGTAATTTGCTGTCGAAAAAATATAAATTGTGGTCTGAGCCTGACTATCCAAACCCGGATGTGTAACAAATCACGTTGAAGTCTTTGGGTAGCTAACACAGCTAGCAAGGAGCTGACACAGTTATCGATGTCTGACCATGATACGTATCATATTGAATTGTTTGGCTAACTTGCTAAACATGTATCAAAATGGATTCACATGCTTCTGATTACAAACTAGCAAAAAACTTCACTTACACAGCCCAACGTCAAGCAAGCAGAACAGGACAAGGTGTAGCAAAGAAACCAAAGTTATTACTTACTTTTCCAATAATAACGCCAGGTAGGTATCTGTCCTACATCCTATTTTATCCCATATCATATGCTCCGATATTCACTCTTGTTCGGTTTGGTCATGCCTTCTCCTTATTATAAGTTTGTGTTCTAGGATGGTTTTGAAACTGTTTTTTTAAGGTATAAAACTACTTAGAGGTTGCAAAGATGAGCTGTGGAATTTGCAAAAAAATCATGTTACTATAGATGGAGTAACCACAGTTGAAATCATTGCAATTTCCATATTTTAAGGCGAGCATTGAGAAGAATGACGAATCAAAAACACAACCACATCCTGTGTTTTCGATTCTTCATTCTTCTAAGGCCTGCATCATGTTTTATACATGTAAATATTTTAAGTTGAAGGGAGTGGAGGGACCTGTTTTCAGTTTGGATTTAGCATACAAAGCGTGCACAGGTTTTTGCACTTGCATTGTGTTGTAACAACCTTGCAGATGCATGACTGAACTCGCTGGGGAACATTTCATTAAGTGCTAACCCAGCATTATGGGGGACTTTTTCATAGATGAATATATGCTGGAATCGAGCCATTGTTAATGGTGCCAAGTGTTGTGTGAGACTGTAACGGCGTGCAACAAAAAGCACGACTTTAAAAAAGGAAAGCAGGCCATTAGCCATTTCCTGCTTGACTTAGAAAACGTTGTTGTTCTCTGAGGCACACGTTAATCAGCCAATCAAGTGGCGCCTTAAGTCATTTTTATCACAGTTTTTTTTTTGCTGGGACCATTTCTCTGAATTTCCATGAACGTAATAAAAGGTGCAGTGCTCTGGCTACCTGCTCCAGACGCCATGACATTATTCATCTTTATTTACCTGCTGAGCTCATTTCTTAGCATTACAAATTGCCGCTTACTAAAGCAGCATTAATCAATTAAATAAAATATTTTTGATGTCCTGTATGACTTGTAATTTGCAAAAGGTCACTTGTTTTCCTCACCCCTACAGATGGTTTTAACACCTCTTAGCTCATTGCTTTGGTTTTGCAGCCTGCAACTTTCCCCCTCACCAATTTTGTTTCCGACAGCCCAGGCAGTTGTTCTTAGTTCTAATAACTCAACTGTATGTTAAGTATCTGATACAGATGGTGGAGACCAAAGACTATATAAAAATGGACAACCCATCTCTACTTCCTACGACTATCCAGAAATGAGACCAAAATATACTGGATACGAGCGCTGCCTATACTGCAGCCAGCCACCAGGGGGGGAATTGAAATGCTTTGGCTTCACTTTTAGGGAGCTAGCATGTCGTCCATCCTTATACACATGCAGTCTATGGTGCAGACCTTGCAGCTAAAGTGCCCGATATTTTTCTCGGGAGTTGGTGAAGAGAAAAACAGGAGGGACAAGAAGAGTGAACACAAAATGAGGTCGGGCAACTCACCCCATTCAAAGTGAATAGGGTTAGGGTTAGGGATTGTTTCTGTTGAAGAAGCCAACAAATACGTGTGATACCGATGTTACTCCAGATCAACTCTGCTTCCTGAAAACATATGAAGCTCCTGCCTGCACTTACACCTCAGAAAGTTCTAAAGGCAAATATAGAGCACACATAGTGTGACAATTTCCCGTCTGTAGACTAGTGTGACATGGCATGACATGGTGTATATTGTATATACTCCCAAAGAGCAGCATTATACAGTAACTGGAGTTCGGACCAATAGTCAGGTCTGACAGTGTCCATCCCTGGATGTAAAACAAGGAGAATCTGGCTCCTAAAACCATAAAAGTTGAGTATTATTTCATACTCTTACAGGTGGAGGTGGATAAACAAAGCTGCTCCTGATGTTCCCTGACACCCGAGGTAGCATGAAAAACAGCAGCAGAACAAATGGGCACAGTGATGCAGTTTGACAGGCCTCAGAGACCTCTCTCTGCATTACAAGGTATTGTGCACGATTCAGAGTTTCCACTGCAGCCACCAGTGCACAGCCCTGTCAAGAGGCAGCTATGGATGCTGGGGGATTGCATGCGTTGGGCTATTTGCCTGCATCTTTGATGTCACCTCTCGCTCAGCTATTTCCCCAATTAAATTGATTGTGCTAATGTGCAAAGTGGACTGCCGCGATTAAAGGTAAGCCGTGTTGTTTTTGAGAAGGGCCTCAAATCCATCACCATGGCTGCGACGCCAAGCATCCACCGACACAAAACTGCAGGCTTTGGAAAAAGCCTTCCAGCTCTGTGTGAAACGTGAAGGGGAACTCGTCAAATCGGACTTATTACTGGCACTTATTACTAGGATATCCTAATTATAATTATATCCTGACCAAAATGACTCGATATTTAAAAATGAAAACAATGGTAATTGCACATTTTAAGGGAGCAGTGCGGCCAGAGAATTCCCGGTTTCTGAGGGAGCAGAGGCAAATGCAGAGGAGATTGAAAAGGTAATTGAGGGGCGTCAATGAAAAGCCAGCAGTCAACTGAGAATAAAAGTTCAATATGTCGAATAGATGAATAGAGGTCGAAGGAGTAAATGTGTGTGTAGTCACATGTGCGCACACACACACACCTACACACAGTTTAAGGTGAAGTGTGAGAATCCAAAAGAAATGGGAGAGTTGTACAGCTAGCTCAGAATATGTCAACATTGTGCGGCGTGGGAGGTCGCCCCCAGGGGCACGGCGCCTAACTCACAAGGGAGAAATTCAACAGCTCTGTCAGCGGAAATCCTCATCATACTTCTCTGCAGCTTTACGAAAGCAAAACAGGGACCATGGAGCCCTGAGCAGGGGCCAGAGCTGTGGTCGTCTCAGTCGATGAGGTGGAAAGGACGGTGAGAGATTTACTCGTTTAGACGACAGGAATCTGATACTTAACGTGTCAGAAAGGAGAAACAGATACAATTATTACACGGTTAGATTGGCACATGTTTGCTCCCCCATAGAACAAAGTCATCACGATACTGACTGGCTGCCAGAGGCTGAACAGTTTTCTGATTGATGCCAAAAGGTTTTGTGATTACTTCATTAGATGAGATTTACAGCTTTCCTGCTCTCAGTGAAATAAACACTCAGTTCCGCCTAGAGGAACTTATTAGTTTCAACTTATTTTGCCTTATAAGACATATTGACAGGTTCCAACTATCCAGGTGAAGGTGGGTGGCTGTAATGTGTCTCATGCATATGCTGTTTTTCAGTAACACCCTTCTTCACCCGTGGTTACACCCATTTACATCTGGGAGTCACACACTGCATCAATGGTCTTCTCCTGCTTACAGCTCAAAGTTGAAACCTTAATCGAGGACATGTTGTGGTAGTGAGATGTTCAATGTGCAGCATCTCCCGACTGTCATTGGCACATTTATTTATTACTAAATATTGTAATACGGTAGCAACCACTTTTACTTAATTTCTTTCGCCCTGTTGTTATATTCTAGGCTAGTCAGCTATCTGACTGAAAAGCAAGTTTGTTTTTCACCAGAGAGTCAGTCCTAAAAAGCAAATTAGAAAATGTTTTAAATGGATGGGGGGGATTAGAAGAGAATTATTACTTTGCATTAATTTAAATCGGTAACTGCCAGGTGCAGCTTTTGTTGTGTTTCAGGAGCAATGTTTTTCTAACTTTGCGGAACTTTTACATACAAAAAAAACTATAACATACTGGAGGAAAGATAAACTGAAAAAAGTTTATGTCTCCTTTAAACCATTACAAAGCAGCTACTAAGAAATTAGGAAGGACTTAATTAAAAAAGCAGCCATGTATATATGAATGGCTGTAGCTCAACCCAACCCTGCTCTGTACTGGAAACTGGAATCAGTGGATCAGAGAGATTTAGTTACAGCACATGGTTTTACCATAGCCTCGAGCAGACAGGTGTCTCTTCGTTCTTGTCATGATATGGTAGCGTCATCATCTTATGAAACCTCCAAAGAGTCAACTGGGGGAGGCTGATGTGAGCATTGGTCAAGGCCAGTCAGCACTTTGATGTGAAGATGGCTGCTGCCTGCACCAGCATCTGGGCCGCATTTTGGGTGGGAGGGTTAGGACGACCTAATGTCTGATTTGAGAGTAGCGGGCGATCTTTCATAATCACATCAACAGTCGTGGTAGCTCTGAGACGAAGAGCTCAGCCTTGTTGGTATGAAAAGAACTCTGACTGGATCGAGCTTTAAGTGCTGAGCTGTCATTAAGATCATCACTGCCAGCCATGAAGTCCAGATGTCCGTTATAGAGGAAGGAAATGAATAGTTGAGTGTTGTCAGGATATGAGTAAAAGCCCATGTGAAGACGTTATATTGCTAATAAAGTTTATTTGAAAAGGAGAATTCCAGATTTGAACCAAGGCCCATCCTGCAATAATAAGATGGGTCACGAGTCCGGCCTTTAGTTATCTACATAAAGTTGTTGGCCAGTTGACCATCCAATATCATGAATCACATATCACGTCATAAAAGACAGAAGTGATGACACTGTGACAGGTGGTGACATTATCATGAAATTTCCCTCTATCAGTGCCATTCACGCAAGTGTCATTTGGAAAATGTCAAGCTATAAAAAAAACATTTAATATGCTGCTATGGCTCAGGTCCCTTAATAAAAAACAACTATTATCCTGATCTTCAGTTAGAATCGTTTGGTTTCCTCACTCCCCTGTTAGCTGGAGCCGTTCTTGGGTGTACAGCACGAACGGGCCGTATTCCTGGGTTCCTGCGATAGCATTAATGTGGTTTTTCATCTCTCACTCAGCACCTTTGCCTGAAGAAAACCATCTGTGCGAAGGATCAAATGGCCACAATGAAAGAGGCACGGCCTCTCTGCAGCGGAGGTTAGGCCAGGGCCTGATGTTCTGGATGGTTCAAGGCCAAAAAACCCTGGTTATGGACGTAAATGAGAGAGGAAATTGACTTGTAACTGAAATGAACAAAGGAGTGATTAGACTTTAATGTCCCTGAATCCCTTTACAGTGATGATGAGACCAGAAGGACTCCATTTTCAAAAGTCTTAATGAGGAATTACGTAAGGGGAAGGAGCTCAGAGTTCAAAAACTATAATCACAGAAGAAGGTGCCACAGTTTTAGATAAATTACAACGTACGAAAAGATTGAATGGATTCTTTCTTGGCCCATCTTCTATTGTTCCACCATAAAATCTCCATCCTCATGACCTTTGACTTATATCTCCGTCCAGACGAGACGCTAAAATAACTAAAAGCGCTCAAACAAGCATGACGGTCCAGTAGGTGGCGATAAAGATCAAATATCCATCTAATATCAAATAAGAACCCTGTGGTCCCAGTAATATTGGGAGAGGCAGACACTTGTGAATGTCAGTAATGTGGTGCAGTGATGCTACATTTAGCTGCAAACTTGTAATGAGACATAGCAGTGCTAATCAAACGTAGAGAAACTGATTTATAGTCGCCATTGTTGTTTCTGGTTCATGCTCAGTACACAAAGCAACAGAAGGCCTGCGGAAAGTCAGCTGTGATGTCATCATTTTCCAAATACTCAATTTTTACACACACAGATAAAGTTTGCAAGGTATTTTTTGTGACTTAAAATTGTTTCCGTAGGGGAAACAGAAGAACAGAGGAAAAAGTTAGTTTTGCAAAATTGGTGTGGACAGGGTATTAATGCCGGTCTAATGTAAGAAGGACTGAACTGGATATGAGAGCAACAGTCAACTCTCCCAGGATAATTTACACAAAGACAAACCACTCAGCCTCTGGTGGCTGGGGCAGCCCTTGTTAAAACGTTTCAGTCGAGTGTGCATTTAAAAAGTTTATCCTCCACAGGAAATCAGGAACCCCCACACAGGGACCTTGAACCAGTTGGGTTAATAGGGCCAAATGTGCTGTGCTGTTGAATGAAACAAGCTCCATTGCAACTTAATGGTTCGAATCCTGATGTAACACACCACCCAGATATGCATGAGAAAATGAGCGAGGGAAATAGATCAAGGTGAGGATTGTTGATTTACAGTAGGAGGAGGCACACTGTATGTACTGCAGGTAGTTTTTTTTTTCTTTACAACTTTACTATCATTTTAATGTTAAAAAACCCTAAAATAGTGAGAATGACACGTCTGTCATTGCTACGGCGCCCCCTGGATGCCTGGAACTGCACTTTGTAACTCTGGTGTACCGTGTGGGAACATTACGACCTGCTTAATGGAATACGTCACATACCAACAACCAGAGCCGCAGCTAGCAGCTAGCTATACGAGTCAACAAGCATGCCACTCTCAGTGTGGACATTATGGCAGAGCCACAAATAATTTGATATGATCAAATAACCCTTATATTACAAGTGCTATGATGATTTTGACTTTTGCTCGTGGTTGGCACGTACATTACATCCGATATATCCGAAGAAGGGGAAGGTGTTGTGTTTTCCCTCTCACGTTGCAGTTGTGCACACTCTCTAATTCATCATCAGAGGATATGCCACCTGTAGGGGGAGTATAGCCGATAGCAAATCTTGTATTGTGTCCCTTTAATACAAAGATGCCTGCTAGTGTCCCTACACATGTTCAGGCGGCTGTAGCTGGAAAACAGGTTTGCATCCAGCTGAGATGCACGAAGAATGATGTGCAGTGCATTAGACATTGCAAATGATGGATTTTATAGTGCAGGAGTGGATTTACTTCCTATGTAAAAGTCTCTTATGGATGTGCAAGTCTGCGTAAGGCAAAAAAACGTTCTGTGAGTTGGGTAGCATGAGCATCCGCCACATGAACACATTACGGTATAACGTTCACACGCACTGTAAAGCCCACCCATCTGCACTGAGCGCCTGGATCATCCACACTCGTCTCTCTCTTCATGCACCCAGCTACCCTCCTTGTCCAGGATAAACACACCGAACTTGGACCCTCCACCTCGTTGCAGCAGTTAACATCAGCCTCTGTGAAACGCTGCGAGACCGCATCGGCCCGAGGCAACTTTTACGAGCCCTTCGTTCTCTTGTGCTGCCCCTCAATCAGCCCGCCATTTCCCCCCCAAAGGCCCTGTTTCCCCATCCCCGAACCACTCCCCCAGGCCACATTAACACTCACAGCTTGAGGTTTTACTTTGGGAAATTGTTCCTGTGGGCAGAGGGGCAGCAATCATCGCAGTGGGCAGGAGCCAAAGATCAGCAATATTTTGGAAGTTGGCGAGCTTCAAATCGTAACCAACAAAGAAGGAACTATGGTCTAATGGTGACCACATCATAAATATGAGGTGTCTGCCAATGATTTATAATCGAAGCTGCTAAAAGCTTTAAGTTTCTGGCTCTGTCTTAGAGAATTGGTATTTTATTTTTGCTTTCTGTTTTAGAAAGCCCCAATATGTCTTTTGGGAGGAAGGCGGAGTACCAGGAGAAAACACATGCACACCCTGGCTGAACCAGGATTTAAACCAAAAACCTTCTTGCTGTGAGAGTAAAGTGCTAATCCCCGCACCACTGTGACGCCCTATTCGCAACTATCTTCATATATTTCTTTTCTCTCGTTAAAAAAATATATTTGATCGCCCACTGAGCGCTAACCGAGCCAATACGAGCATTTCTGCTTTTAACAGCAGTTCTGCTACAGACACATTTACTCACAACTATAAAAATCATGTGCTTCTCACTTCCTCTTAAAACGGATGGATATCCACATTCCTTGTGATCACAATGCGTTTCGACCCTGCAGAGATGTGTAACAGAGAGTAAGAGCGAGGGTCCAATAACTCTACAGGGTGTGGAAATGTACAATGTGGGATGTGTTTCAGTGCAAGTTCCTACATCAGTGTCAAGTGATGGAGGGCAAATTAAAGATGTTGGTGGTGTTTCTATTGTGCAGAGGAATGTACCCTGAGCACTCCTCACTGCCTCTTTTATTTAAAGTTGAGATAATGGCAGTGAATGAAAGGAATTCCCCACTGCACTCATCTCACTTCAGTTCTAGTTTTGCACTCTTTTTCCCCTCTTCCACCACACTCACCCTTTACTCCTCGTCTATCTCCTCTTCCCATCTTTTCCTTAATGCATCCCTGTGGACGAGCAGTTTATGCCAGAGCCATAAATCTCCGCTCTGTATCTGTCCATCACATCTCATAAAAGTCCTCTCCATCCCAGTAAAGACTCCGGCTTCTCTCCCTGTAAATGTGTTTTTGGGTGGCAAGGATCCCTGTAAATAATTTGTTGCCATGTATTTTACAAATCGTCCACCCAGCACGATGTCCATCTTGTTTCAATCACCGCTCGGAATGGATGATTTGATGCACAGCGTGCACAGATTGTTACAAGGTGGACTGGAGCTTGAATCAAGGATGGATGCGCACATGCAAGTATGGAGGAATTGAGTCTGCATAATGCATCTTGACCTATGGGGTCAAATTGTCTCCACCTGTTATTCTGCCCCTGCAGACATTCCTGTTGCTTTTCCTTTTTGACAAATTTAAGTCTACAACAAATCTTTTCAACATGTTGTGAATCATTTATGAATCTTGAGTCAGTCCAAGTAAAACCATGGACAAAGGAACTTGGATGAAAGAGTATGAAATCTTGTGGGGAGATCAGTGGGGAAAAAGGGTCTGTGAAGTGCAACTAGCCGCAGAAATTACACTTATAAAGATACAGTGGGGTCGTAAAGTGGTCTCAGACTATTTGACACAACTTTATTAAAAAGGAAATGGGGAGTGGGCTTAACATCACAATGTATTGCGCATAATTATGTTTTGGCAGCAAAGGCACTTTGGCTAAAGTCGGGTCATAGAAAATTTCCGATCCAAATTAAAGTAGCTGTAATATATAATAACATTACATGTAATATATGCAATGTTAAACTATAAAATAGAGTTATATAACTGACAGTCATAATATGACAGTGTGAAAGGGGTCATTCCAAGTGATTAAGCTCCAATCAAATAAACAGCTTCCTTTCCATCAGCTTTATTTAGTGTTTTAGCATCTTTCAGCTCATTGTTTTGGATTTCAGGTCCCCAACTTTATTGCTTTCGATTCTCTCTGTGTTCACAACTTTTCTCTGCTGCTCCCAAGTGCCCAACATTATCAAATTACACCTGGGAAACGAAAGAACTTTACAATTTACTTACCATTGTACTGCAAGAGCACTGGCTGTCTGTACTGCTTATCACGGGCAGGTTGCTAGAGCCAATCCCAGCTGACACTAGCCAAAAGGCGGGGAACACAGTGGACAGGACGCCAGCTTATGACAAGGCAAACATACAGAGTCAAACAACCATTCAAACCTATGGTCAATTTAGAGTCACCAATTAGTCTAACCCCAATCTGCATGTCCTTGGACTGCAGATTGAATACCCGGAGAGAACCCACGGAGTCTATCTTTGACTTCTGTCTTTCTCAATGTCTCTTTAACTCATGAGATTTTGCACATTATGTTATACTTTGGAATATCTTCCCACGATCAGGAATGCTCCACATTGAATACAGTAGTAGCAGCCTGAACAGTACACACTACTGCAGAGAGATTGAAATTCACTCTTTGATGGTGCATGATCATTCTATGCTTCTCTCATGTTTCTCTATTTACTTTCACAGTTTTTACTCTTCGTTGCATGACTGAAGTGCTTCCTATATATGATAGCATGTAAATGCAATTTCTTATGATAGAATGTGTAAAACCAGAAGATGGCAGCGCAGAGCTTCAATTGGTGTCAATGTCATGTTCCACTGCCTAAAGTATAGATCAGTGGTTCTCAGCCCGGAGTCCGAACCAACAGGAACACATGAGATACACAGTCAGCAGGAAATCAGGCTGATAGAACTGCAGCTTTTGTACTAACTGCAAATGATCTGATCATAAATGCATTTACATTTTTTGAGGCTTTGGAATTACTTACTTTGTTTTCTCCAGATGGACAAAAAGTAAAACTCCAAATGTATGTGTATGTATGTATGTGTGTGTGTGTGTGTGTGTGTGTGCCATTAATGATAAATGCTGAAAGCTATCCATCTAACTTCATCAGTGTCTACTTGGCCATTACCAAAGCAGACAGACCATCAGATTTCTAGAATGGGCAAGTGTGTGGGTGTGTGTGTGTGTGTGTACGCAGACAGATGTGGCAGACACACAGACAGTCTGCCATTATTATTAGAACTCCATTATAAGTGCAGTGATGTGATTGTGTGTATCCACAGAGGTAAATCTGTTTCCCTGGTCTACTGACTGGGACTAGTACGACATCTGCTCACAAGAATATAGACACACTAATAAAGTTCTACACCCATATCATCATTTTGGTTAGTTTTGGGGTATATTGCAACATTGGCACAACAAATGTGGTCCAGATATTGATGATTCCTAGAGAATCCATCTTGGGAGATTCTCAGATTTTCTAGCAAAAGTTAGTATCTGAACCTCCTGCATGCTTATGTGCAGCAACTCTTGGAGTCTTGGATAAAAGGTGATAAATAGATTCTCCATGTTTATCAAAATGACCTTTCTAGTCAAAAAGGTTAGGATAAGACATTATCACCTTCAGAATCCAAACCTATTCTACTCTTTGGTCTGAGTTATTATTAAATAAAAATTTGATCCGTCTCTCCGAACACTCACATAGACGTGTCTGCAGACCTACGCAGTAAAGAGTGTTTTGTGTAACCGTAGGTGGCCGAGGCTCAAAGAGGAGCCGACATGCACGCTCCCCAAATTTCAACATCTCATCTTGTGGACGTGCGGCTCAAACAAGCTGGTCGGCTGATCCAAACTCCTGTCAGGGCTTCGGTTCCAAAGGGAAATGAAAACCTGCGTGTAAACCTGCAGCCAGCAGGAGTATCAGTTCAGTCTAAAATGACAAGTTGACTTGAACGCACAGCTCGTATGAATTAGTTTGGGCGTCAGATGGTCCAGATCCAAAATGGCACCTGTGGCCCACTCCCTGATCTCACCACCAGGGAACATTAGGAACATCAACAAGGAGAGAGCAGCCTGTGGTTCAGTGGTTCTACCCACAATGAGAAGATCTGTGGCTCTACCCAAGAGTTTAGGCCTTGAATTCTTCCAATATCAACACAATTTAGTCTTGAGTAATGATAGAGTGGTGAGTAGAACTTTGTCAGATTTACACTCGGCCCCTGCGTCCTGAGAAATGAAGCGTTCCTGCAGACCCTCACCGAGCGTCCCTCAGATGCTGCTGCTGCTGCTCTGTTCTCTGGACGTTTGGAAGTTCCACAAAAATGTGAGCGACAGGAAAAAGTGTGTCTGTATCCATGTCTCTGTGAACAGGTGAACAGTGGCATAGAGTGTGTGTGGCTGCTCCATCTGCCATTACCTCACTGTAATAACACCATTTTTCTCACTAACGGAGGTTCCATCCTCGACTTCCGATGACAGTTGAAGCTCCTCCAGTGTGTGTGTGTGTGTGTGTGTGTTTTCCTGCCAGAGACAAATGCCCCGGGACACACAGCTGAGCCGGCTGGTGAGAGCTAACGTTTCACAGCCGAAAAACGTGTTATGATGGATATTATATTCATGCCTCCTCCAGGTGCCCGGGCTTTGTTTGACTGTGTGTGTTAGAGAGTATGTGTATATACGTGCAAGTGTGTTCCCCGGCTTATTGCACGCTCGCCATAATTTCATCAATCACAGCCCCTCAGAACTTCTTTTCCCCTGTCAAACGAGAAAAGACAGACGATCGTTGTTACCACAAAGATGTTTCTTTGATTTACACCAGCGTCCTTCCTCCCCAAAACCGCTAAATAGGATACAAAACATGATCTCTTTTGACCGCCATTCAAAAGCCCTATTGGTGCTGGAGTCAGAGGGCTGGCCTGTATTGTCTTTAGATATGAGCTAGATCGGACAGAGTGTGCATGTGGTTTTCCTGGCTCTGTGAAAATGCAGCAGGGAGGAAGAGAAATGTTGAATAGACATTATACCGGAGGCATTCATTTTATGTTGCTGGAGGACATCAGTGAGTCAGTGAGGGTAACAGCCCATTTACTGTACTTCTGCTTTTCTACGTTAGACTCACTTTCTTTACACACATAGTTTTGTTCATTCACATTATTTCCATTGTTTTGAAAATGAAATTAAACAGACCATGATCATTTTGCTGCCCTTACTAGAGAAGTGTAAACATGTACATGAAGCATAATGGTGGATAAAACTTTACAAATTTAAGGGTTGATTATTTTTCATTGGTCAAAATATGTTTTTATCAATGTTTAATTCTTCTGTTATAACACAGTAACAAAATAAAACTAAATGGAAGTGAAACAAACAGGCCATTGATAATATTAAATTCAACCTAGTGGTTGAATGTAGTATAGGTCAAAAACACAATCTTCTCCATGTTGGTGGATGGAACATGGACCAAACTAGAAAAAAGTAAACATCCAATACATTAGTGTTGACAGTGTTCGTATCTGTGGTATTTTGGCTTTGTTTCTGGGTAGTGGGAGGAAGTGGGGATGTGTCCTCCATTTATACAGTCTATAATGCCAATTGAAAAATGTTAGCATACTAACACTCAAATGGGAATGTGTGCAGATCATACACACATAGCACATATGGCTGCTCAATGTAAAACATAGGCCTTAAAAAAGTTGACTCCACAATCTATAGCAGCTATGGAAAAAGTATGAAATAGTGACTTATAGCAGCGACCACATGTTGACAGTCAGTTGCAAGTTGCTCCGCGCTGCAAAATCCTGAATTTGTAACCATGACGTCATCTGACAAAACCATTAACCTTTCACATTAGTCAAAGACAGCAGCTGTGCTGTGATTTACTTGTTAAATGATCACTGCGAGAGAAAAGTAGCAGATGATTCTCATCTATGCTTTAAAGTGAATTCATACAGAGATGTGCCTATGAAGGTAAAGTGTGCAAGTGTGCAATGTTTACAACAAACGTGTCATGTTACCTGCGCGTGTTTGGCTCCAGGATCATTTGTGTTTACTTGCATTACTTGTGCAGGTTATGCGAGTAAACACAAATGACAACCCTCCCATTCTCTTCCGAAGAAGAGGACTTCTGCCAAAGTGACAACCATCGCTACATTGTACCTCTGGTGGAAATGCTGGAGAAGCCAGCGCCATCCTGATTGGTTTTCACGACATCACGACACGCCAAACTCTTTTGCTTCAGTTCAAATATTTCAACTTGAGCAGGTGAAGTGAATGACATGAATTTCCTGTCATCGCGTTACATCATCTGTGTCGCTCAGTGCAAGTGATGCAAAATTCATGTCTACTTGCATTTCGCATCAACTTTGTGTGTAATCTCATTTAGAGAAAAAAATTCAAGCATAGCAAAGTTTTGTCTAAAACGTTGCTACATTTGGCCATAGGTGCTTTTTGGAAAAAAGAGTCAATAAAGTCTGAAAATTCTCGAAAAACGCCCAATGTAGGCAACACTGCCTGTTGACGCCCTTTGATGTAAAATAAACTATTTTCATGAATTTATTTGGAATAGCAACAGCCAATGGGGAAACACTAAAACTCAGCTGGTTGACCATTGGCCTCGCTCAATCGGTCAGAGACAGACACCCAGATTAAAAGACTGCCTCTGCTGTTTCGTTCCAGCAGAACATTGTAGCCCCACTTTACGTCTCTCTCACAGAGCTTCTGGTTGTGTTAGCTTTGGCAAACCTGATGCTGGTGGAAACACTGTGCCTTACACGATTTATTCCTTTACAGTGGCAGTAAACACAACACATGGGTCTCCTGATATCTGCATTCAGAGCCGTTAGCCCCACAAGCAAGTACAGAACCAACTACAGCCAACTGTTTGGTCTCCACAGCGTCTGGGCAAAGACCCATTTTTACGGCCTGACAAAGTTTGTAAGGATATTCTAAAGAAGAAAAAATCTGGATTCTAGATCTCTGACGTGCCAAAATCCATAAAGCAACAAATCTGAGGGATCATTTCCTGAGGGCATCAGGTTAGTGGCAGGAAACAGAGCGTAATGTCAACTCAGCACAGTGAAGTGATGCTTTTATGTTCTTACTGGTGAACGGATGGAACATCCTTCTCTTTTCAAAGTGGGCAAAAATCAAAAGGAGCAACATGGCTTCTTCTGATGGAAGAATACAAAAATGTGTGAACAATACCAGGATTATCTATTGTTCAAAACACTATGAGGCTACACTCATGAACACAGGGCATTCAAAGTGTTTTTGGGCCGTGTCCTCATCTTGATATTTACGGTCAGCATTACTGTGTATGTGACTGAGCTCCTGCGGTTTGTGATTCATGCTTTTCATGGCTTGGAGCAACACTGACCTTGGGCCGTGGGTTTGGACGCATCCAATATGCACCAACTCACACACAATCAGAGAAGTGAAAAAGACCATTCCTGTAAACGCTTTGGACTTTTTGACCAAGAGGACACAACTTTCCGATGGATGGGTATTTATTTTCCTGCTTTAGAGACAGAGTGGTGGTTAGTGAGAGCGTTGGGCTGTGTTCCCAGACAAAGACGGACTCACCCGGATCATTTCCAGTGAAGATATTTGAGTAAAAGTTGTCTCTCAGAGCGGATCAGCCCTTATCAGGGTGTAGAAACACATCAACTGTGCACTTCATGGTTTGGACAACGCAGAACAAATTCTCTGTGGTTGAAGCCAAGCGTTATCCACATCCATTCCTGGGTTTGTGTATCTAATCATGCTAAATAGTGTTTATATGTTCAGCGTGGAACTGATTCAAATGCATATTTTCTCCAGGTCCCTGGCTGCAGCGGTAGTATCTGTTGTTGAAATTCTCCTTGGAATTCAAGTTTATTTATTTCTGCAGGCCTTGATTCCAAGCCTGTCTCAAATCAAACTAATCAACAATCAATTACAGAACAAAATGTAGCTACACAGTCTGAAAATGACAGTATGGAAGACATAACAAGCCCCCCTCTGATCTACAGAAGCCAGCAGGATGCCTGGCACCACCACCCCCAGACTCCCAAATGTGTTTAAGGAAAAACTGCCACGAAAAACCCTCTAACATTTATTTATCCTGCATCACACGTAAGCACTGGAACAAAAACTACCCTCTCCTGTAAATCTCCCTGCCAGAAGCCCCTGCTATTATTTTGTAATTGCTGCGGTCGTGTATGATTTTAATCCAGTGCAAATCTGCCTTATTTATTATTTGTTCAGTAAAAGACTTGAGTGCAAATGGCCCTGTGCATTTTGCTGAAGACAGATGTCCCTTGTTAAAGGTAATCCCGCACAAATTGAAAACATAATTTCAGAGTTACCATTTTTCCTGGTGCAGATGTTGATCATCTCTTAAAGTCAATGTTGACTTTAAGAGATGATACTGTACAGTGATATAAAGTACTGTGATATAATACTGGTCATTTTAGCTTAAGTTAAGCTTTTTCATATTACTGCTCTGTCATCTTTACTGTAGTTATAAAGTTACTGATTGCAGCTTCGAGTCTCTGACTGTGCTGCATGTGTTTTTTTTATTGGGTTGCGTTTAGTGGTATTTATGTTACAGCTCACTATCTCGAGGGATTACATCCATATTAAACAGGTCTGCATTTCGCTATTTGTGCTATGCGCAGTGGTAATACAGAAAGTAATGTACAGTTAGATTAATTCCATACAACACTCAGCAGGTATGAAACTTGTGGTCAATAACACAGGTTTAATAGAGACTTTTTTACAGCTTAGAAACGAGGTAACGTGCTGCAAACTAATCGAAGTTGGGGAATTTTGCCCTCATTTGCAAGAAATTAAAATTTTCAACTCTCTATTTGCTGTTAATGTACCATAGAAAACCATAGGAGATCAAGGTGAACATGTTATAAATGAACCTGGTGGGGGAGGTAAATTAAAAGTTACAGGTCCAGTTTTGTGGGAACTGCAACAAAAGCTCATCTGACTCCAGAACCAAGTCAGTTTCCCACAGATTCCTCTAAGGCCCTGCTTCATGCCCAAGTTCTCATTATTAATAACATTCTTCTGAGGGGAAGACACAAGTGTCAAAGCAGGATAGATGCATGAAGGCAGCCTCACACAATGGCTGCTACTGTGTGTGTTGAACCATGCGTTTGTGTTGCTGTTAGTACTTCCAAGGCAGGACCATTAACTGGCTCCTTACAGGGAATCTCAGTGGGGTTCAAATGTGTTTTGTCTTGCTGTTGATTCAAGCTGTGTTAGTTTGAGGCCCCACAATCATCATGGGTGGGCCCCACCGGGCCCTTGGCACAGCGTATATGGACATAAAGTGCATATAAACATAAATGCCAATGTGCCCAATGCACACATAATCCCTCTCTCTCTCTTACACACACACACAAACACACACACTTATAATCGTCTTGCATGAGCACAAATTCCCTGTGGTCTGACATATACAATTAACTTTCTCTAACTTCTACAAAAACACACACAAAATGTCTCCCACACCACTCTGACTTTGCGACCAACACACACGTCTGCACGTTTGCGTAATGTAATTGCAAAAAAACAAGAGAAATATCGTGTTTATATGAACTCAGTACAAATTCAACGGAGCATACACACTCATTCATGCGACTTCACACACTCACACACTCCTGCTGCGCCGTGAAAACAAACTGCTCAAAATATGGCATTTGTCTTCTGATTAAACACACACATTCCATCAAACTGTGTTTGGCCGGGCCCGGCAACAGCCGTCATATTGACAGTCGGACGTGCGGTTTGTCCGAGTGATGTCTCATGAAGGGAAGCTTTATGGCACAGCCAGCTCCATATAATCAGCTCTAAATGGCCCCAGTGCTAACGAGAACGACAGCACCCTCCCTCCCTTCACAGCCGGCCTCAGGAGTCAGAAAAGACAACAGCTACAGAGACCATTAACGATGGAGGAATGTCAAGGGGCTTCAAAGATCCCAAGAAAAGTCTAATTTATGGACATATAACTGGGATAAAGTTTTAGTATCCAAAACCATCTGTCTGGAAATGGTTAATCTGGAATGATGATAATGGGGCAGTAAAGTTAGCAGCCAAAGTATTCGAGGTTACTGAAAGTTACATTTAGCAAAAAAACTGAATATGAGCTATCTGCATTTATAGGCTGACGATGGATTTATTTTTGAAATAATGTTGATAACACTGTAGTAAATCTCTTTCTTGTTTTACATAAGCACATCTAGAATCCAAATATTTCCCGGGCTGAATATTTGACTGATTCAAAACAGAGCTGACCTTTACCTTGCTTCAAATTTAAATTCTCCTCCATATTTGCAAATGGTCCCAATGAATTCATAAGAATCAAAGTGAAGAAGTGGAAAGCTAATGTAATGAGTAAATGTTGAGTGACTTGTTGAAAAGTGTGATCAATTACCCACATTAATTACTCATATATACATTTTAAAAGTAATTACAATACTTTCCTGATTACCCAACAGCAAAAGTAATTACTGCAAGAGTTGCTTATTTTTAAAGGCTCCACAGCATCTCTACTCATCACACACTTTACATTTAACGTGAACAAATAGAAAATGACAAATTATGGTCTAAAGTTTTGGAGGCATGAACCAGACTGGGAGATTTTAGCTCCAGTTTTTTATTGAACTGAGCAAGTAACCGTTGTTTTTGGCTTTTTGTACCAGTACAGTCCGATAAAGTTTGACAGAGATTGACGGCTTGCAGAGTTCAGTCGCTTCCGATTAACATGCAAGATCTGATAACTGATGAACATGAAGCTGAATGTCATTTCTGTTTATTGCAATGAGGCTGATTTTTTTCCCCTCCTATAAAATGGAAGTCAAATCTCGGCTTTTGGAAGAAGCTAACTCGCTTCATCCAAGTTTTAACTTCGGGCCCAGCCATGGAAACTGAACTGATAACAACACTCATCCTACTCCTGTTAAGATAGTATAGAAGTTGACCACCATATTGTGAAAGTAATGGACTGTTTTGATCAACAAATACAAGTAATCACACTAAACTAAACACTAAAGCTACTTTCAGACACTGAACATCGGACATTTTCCAGAAATTTTCCGGTGGGTCTTGTATGTGAGAACGCAAACGTCTGACTCATTTGCTCTTGACATTTTCCGGGACTTTTCTTGCCCATGTGAGAAAACTGCAGGAAAATGTCCGTAAGAGTTTTTGGTGACAGGGGCCAACGCTGGTGCTGACATGCTGTAAACAAAGACATTTTGCTTTCCGCTGAAGTATTTACACATCCTGTCCTGCCTCCTGCTTGATCTACCCAGGATCAACTCAACACTTAATGCTTCAGACATGTTCCTGTTCCTGTGAACGAGACCCATGACAACCTCCTGGTGCGTTCTTCATATGTGAAACTCCAGGAAATGTCCAGACCCAATTTTCCAGACGTTTACATTGGAGTTCATGTCTGATAACAGAGTAATACATTTCTGCCTGATGTTATGATGAAGTATAGCATGACTGACTGTAAGCCAATATATGCAACAGTTAAACGGCAGCATTTACGAGTCTGACTGATCTTCAAAGACGTATGAAGAGCAGGAAAAATAAAGGGAAAAGTCATTTCATATCGAAAATGAGATTACAATTATATTAGATTTGATCGTTCACATATGTTCAGAACCTCAAAATCATATTTTTTCGTCTCAACTTTATCTCTTTGGCACCTAAAGAGTCAAATCAACTGGCAGCTCACCAATAAGTGGACAGTTACAGCTTGTGCTCTCAGAGAAGGTCCCACACTGTTATTACTATGTCAAGGCTCCAACTAAAAATCCTTTCATATCCTCAAGCGACGCACTTTTATCTATCAGACAATTCAGACGGAATGATTTTACAGTTATGTGGCGGCTCCATCTCTGTCTGAGGTGGAGTAAGGAAACAGTCTCGTGAACGTCCTGCACTTCGCTCACATGCAGAAGAGAAGAGAAGAGAGTTTTTCATATTTCAACATCATGCTCATCTACAAGTCTACAAAATGTGCCAAATAGACATAAATAACATGTAACATGACAGCAACAAGAGAAACAGCTTTAAAAGTATTTAAAATACCACCTTAAATAATTTCAAAGTTAATCATCCTTCAACATCTCAGAATGCTCAGTGTTGTGTTTTTCACAACACGTCACACAAAGTATGGGGGTTAGCTGCCTCAATAGCTTTGGCCCACATCCCACAACTGGCTCACATACGACGTGAAATGACACCACTGGGGTGGTCAGCTCCTGTTTGCCGGATCAGGGCCATAAGTAAGCCGTAGCAATACCGCATGTCAACGATGTCAAGGTGCCAAAGGTGGTCCGAACTTGTTTTGTGCTATTTGGGCCACTTTAGGTTCACATCCAGATTACACCTTGCCAAGAGAACAGCATAGCCCACATTTGTTTAAGCATATTTGGGCCACATTTTCTATTTAACAAGTGGGTAACACATTGCCTTAAGCGGCCCACTTCCGTACACTATCTGTCAGATGTGTGAGGCACAGATTCAGGGAGTACTTGATATCACTGAGTATAATAAGGAGTCATGAATTTATGTAAAGACTCATAGAGTAGCATACAGATGTCAGGAAGTCAAGGAGTCCTGAAGTAACATACAGACTCAGAGTATTTTGTGGAGGTAGGAAGAAAGGTTTAGATGACAGAGTAACACAGGGTAATCGGATACTCAAATCACAGGTGAGTAGTTATGGCTAATGTTGGCCACTGAGCTGGTTAAATTGCTTTGTGGCTGTTTCCATGCAAACTGATGATAGTTTCAAATATCAGTTTCAAAGTGTTGATATCATTCAAGTGTGCTAGTCGTGTTTTGCAAAGTCACAAATAAAAGCTTGCCTAGCTCGTTCAGTGCACAAGTAGCCTAGTGTCTCACCTTGACTCGCCCAGGCCCAATATCAAAATGGAAATGTCCACATAGACAAATGAGCATTGCAGGAGCTGTGGTAAGAAGTCCCCAGTGATTTGAACTTTCCACATGCATCTGTGGACACCTTCTTGAATTGTAGACTTCATGATCAGCCATGCAAATCTTATTAAACCAGTTGAGCTACAATGGGACAAATGGGCTGAAGTTAACAAGGCCGAGAGCATCTGGTAAAAGTAAATCTTTACAAGCCTCGGACACACAGACAAGGTGACAGCGGGAAAAGGGCACATAATACAGAGATAGCAAGAGAAGGGCTTTATGGGACAGCTGCGTAACCCAAGAGAGCAGGAGGAAGTGTTAAAGGATGCTACTGAGGCATGGCCACGTCAACTGTCCCCCCCTGTCTTTATGCTGCGTCTTGTAGAGGAATAGTAGGTGACTACTATCGGACATTTTAGTCTCAGGGTATAACATGCAGGAGGCCCTAATCGCCGACAGCTCTCGAATCTCATTGTCTGGCATCCTCTACGTGTCCAGCACCTCTTCTTCATCCTGAGGTATTGATACTTTTTGTTGTATTATCTTGGTTTTGCATCCGTCACATGTTTGAAATGTCATCTTATGCCCACTCGCTCATTGTGACATTTTTCCTGCTGTATTCTCACATGGGCTCACATTGACATTCTCTGGATATTTTACTAGGGCTAAGGAGAAGCTGGGACTCACTCAGACATTTGCGTTCTCAAATACAGCCCCTCCGGATAATGTTCAGCGCATATCTGAAAGCAGCAAGTTGCTGTGACTAGCCTGTCCCATTTCGAAAGTCTCTGACAAGCGGCTGACAAATGTGTCCTTCCATTTGTGAGTAATTAAGGATACAATGGATGCATCCAAGTCAACTTAACCCAGGATTTGCGGCATGTAGCTGACGAAGCTAACGCACTAGCAATGCGTGTGGCAGAGCTGCAGTAAGTGTAGTGCATATAAGTAGCTAATGATGCAACGCTAAGGGAAGGACAAGGTGGCGGCGCAAAGAGGAAAACCTCTGTCCAGACGTCTCATTCCGGTTCGGTCTCCGCTCTGGACGAAGGCGCACTCATAGACCGAGCCCTCCAATGAATGAGGCACTTGAATTATCTGAGGTCAGGGAAAAACAAGAGAAACACAGGGAATGTGGACCACATCCTAACATCATCAATGTTGTGTCATACAAGAAAACTGTTAATATTCATTTTCTGACAATGTGTGAAGAGAAATAGCCCAATGCAGGTCCAAATCTCTGAAGATCTTTCTAGATCTCCAATGTAGGTCTAGATCTAACTTTGCTTTCACCACTTTTATAGCTGCGATATCACACGTGAAGGATCTGAAGCTGTAGCATTTCTACCTCTGTGTGAAGCTTGTAAAATTATCACTGCTGCTTTGTGAATGAAGAGTTAAATGGCTGTAAAAGCTGCGTGGGTCTGTCTCAGTGTCTGAATGTACTTTAGTTCTAAGGCCAGCATGGGTTGCTGCCTGCCTGCAAAAGTACATAACCTCAAAATAGCACAAATTTGCAGGATGCCTATTTGCAACACAGACATAATTCAAACCATAAAAAATGTTTGTCATCCTCAAGCGGGGAAAGTCACTAATTTAAAATATGATGATTACTGTAATTATGAAGAAGCGTTTTACAAGTGCGGGGAACATGACACAGAGTGAGTCTGTTGTACCCAGCGCCTTTTAAAAAATAAATCTATTTCTCACTGATATCTCACTTGGATTTATGATTCATATGTTACTTTTGTTTCGTTTCCAGAAAAAACTATAATGTTTTTGATTGCAAATACATATAAAGACAATATTTGTTTTAAAAAATCCATTAACTTAACTCAAGCAAGATACAAGTCTCCACACATTGATTTTCATAGCTCTGGGTTTTTTCCATCATCTCCTGAGAAAAGGCATCAGCAGCTAAAGGCTCCACTGCACTAACTCATGAACTTATGTGTGAACCCAGTTTAGGTTCGGTTTAACAAAGCTTTTTCTTTTCTTTTGTTAAAACAGTTGCTCCCTACAGCTAGAAATAACCCTGATGAGAGTGCGACTCAGAACAGTTGGGTGATGAAAAACCAAAACAATGAGCTGAAAGATGCTAAAATGCTCTGTAGAGCTGAGGAACTGCAGAGTCATATGGTCTGGAGTTAACATAAAATTGTGTGTAATATGTCAAAAATGGTTTAAGCATCCAAAAACACATTAAGTCAAATAAAAATATTTCTTCATACCTGGGTGTTCTTTGCATTTCTCCTCTTGAATTTAATGGTAGAGTTATTTTTTGGCTGTGCTGAAGTCTATGAATCAGCACATGATACAGTACGTTGACACTCAATGACTATCTGGTGACCTCCGGCGACTTTCCTAGCAGCCAATGGACTTTTGGCCCCGATTCTAACTCGAATTCTACTTTGTCCAGTTCCCCTGTGGTCAGTTGAGTCCTGTGGAAACGTTTGCAGGTTTTCAGCAGCTGTGTGTGGTGGATGAATACCTCCGGGACTGAACAGCGCTGGAACACTGGGTGCAACTCACCTCTGTGAGTGTTTTCTCAACTGGAGGCCAGTGGAGGAGAGTGAGAACTAAAGCACTATCCCAGATGTAAGCTATGCATCAAGCTTTTTGATTGCTGTCCATAGGCCACGGCGCCCAAATGGCCGCGGATCCCATGGCTTTCCAGTGGCTTTATGACTTGAGATCTTAATAAAGTGCCTGAATGACTTTCCAGTGCTCTCATTCAGTGTTATTCTCTTTACTGGAGGAAAGTAAGCTCAGTCTGAGTGCTGTGAAGATCCGCCTTGAAGAGCTTTGCAGGTTTTTTTGTTTTTTTTTCTGCCTTCAAGGGATCTGTGCAGCAGGGATTTTCCCACTACAATTCATCACTGTCTGTCTTGGGTCCGCCACAGGCCTTTGCCGCTATTAGTGGGAATTTGCTCCGTCTTTGAGGTGGTGATCTGTTTCGTTTTAATAGGTGAGAACTTGGATTAGTTCTGAATGTCCTGCGTTCACTCCAGGCACTGCAGATCATCATTCAGGGGACCACCATTGCCCTGGATGTGTGGTGGGTCTGGATGTGTGCTTTTGAATGACCCTCGGGATGAGATCATGCTGGGAACATGGGCATCATGGTGACCAAGGAGTTATACAGCAGGGCCAGAGTTTAATTAGCTGTTTCCCACAGGAGTCGGTGGAGACCACAACAGAGCTA
The DNA here is from genome assembly GCF_009819705.1 of Hippoglossus hippoglossus. Lineage (NCBI taxonomy): Eukaryota > Metazoa > Chordata > Actinopteri > Pleuronectiformes > Pleuronectidae > Hippoglossus > Hippoglossus hippoglossus. The sequence goes on from NC_047169.1 coordinate 15,798,418, forward strand.
AAACTTAGAATACAGAGAATATTAGACATTGGTTGGGCAGCGAGATCATATGAACACATTGAGCTTTATAAGGAGATAATATGTTCAAGTTGTGTTCAGTTTGTTACACTGCACCCTGGAGTCAGTAAAGTGTAATGTCTTTGTATAGATTTTATTGTAAAATGTACATTTCTGAGTCAACTGACTTTCTTGACTTTTCTCGTGATACTGTTACATCATGTTTAGCATTAAGCAATACAATATTTACTGTACTTCCGAGAAGGTTATGTCCCCGTCTACTGGTTTGTTGGTTGGTTGGATTTTTAGCAGGATTATGCAAAATGTAAGGAACGGATTTCCAAAAATCTTGGTGGAAGGATGAGCCAAGAAAAAAAACATTCAATTTTGGCTATGATTCGGACAAAGGGGCTGATCCAGGAATATTTAATCCTTTTCTTTAACATTGCAAGAAAGGGCATGTTTTTTTTACATTTTCCCCAATTTCCCAGAGAATAATTCATGGGTCTTGATGGAAAAAAACAGGCATATTTCGGGGAGTGATATCTGGGTTCATGCAATTTGGTGCAGCTTGTTTAAATTTAAGGGGGACTGTTGGGCCTTGGCAGGGGTGCGCTGTCGAGTGCCATTCTAGCTACATAACTGTTCACCTTAATGCCCCACAACAAAGGTCCCTGAAAGTGTTGCAGCTGAAAGGGAAAGTATTTATCCGGATCATTAAGCTGAACCATGAACTGCCGTTTTTCAACAGCAGGAAAACCAAGAATATACAGTTTATCCATTTGGCTTGATTGCACAGGTTCTTAACTTTATAGCTCCTGATTAAGTTGTGGCAAGAAACATGAAAAGTAAAGAGATGAAATGAGTAAAGGTGTCTGTGTGTATAGCGAGCAGAGTTTGACAGAGCAATGCACTTATACTGACTTTATTTCAAAGGTAGACGTTCGTCCAGACACCGTTGACAATTTACAACCTCAAGGTTCGCTTCAGGCCTTGTATGTTCCATCTCGCACACGCACACATATTCACACGCACACACTTACTTGGAGTACCTCTCAGTTAAAGCATTTTGCCAGGAAACCTCAGACGCTTTCATGTGCTTAAGTCATGTCTATCACATTAACCTTAATTGGTGTGCAAGCGCAAGAAACAACAAACACATCCTGCTGCAGAGACAGCTCAGGCCCGAGGGGGAGGCAGATACCCATCAAACCAGTGCAACAGGAGAAGGCGTGGGCAGAAACTCAGGGATGAAACTGGTCTCTGCTCTGCAGAAGAATGTGGTACGAGGAGCTGACCACAAAGCTCTGCAGAGCTGCTACTGTGTGGAGGGTGATGTAGTAATGCAGGCAGTGGCAATGAGACGCAGTGAGATTAAACACACACACAGAAGAATGTCAAATCATGAGCTCAGTGTATATTTGCATTTGCCAAATTGCATTTCCACGGAAGGTACCGGGTGATCCATATCAGATGGATTCTGCCTATATGACTGTGACTGATGAGGGAACGTAACATTTTCCATTATGACTAAACTTCTCTGCAGTTTACACACGCATGTCACTGAAAAATGAATCAATAACCATGTTGGAAGGAATTTTTTAACACTGAAAGCTTTTTGCACCATTTAGTTACGTGTACTTGGTTGAAATATGCATTTGTTTGAAACAGTGTGCGACGTGCTTTGAGGTATGTTTTCTCTCATTTGGTGGCCTTGTCAGAGGTGTTGCCCAATCAGCAGCGACGTGTAAATAAACCGTAATGCATTAAAAAGCGGTGCACATAATGGATTCCAAATTCCAAGTGCAACAGCTGCTGCAACTGAAGATGGTAGAAGACATGGTTGTGAAAAGTATTTTATAATTAAGTTATTTTAGGTTAATTTCTATTCAACTTATTTTAGGTGTTTTTGTAGATGTTGATTTCTACAAACTCTTTCTTTTGTTTTTTTTAAAGCATTTCAACAATATGCTTTCTCAGCTGCAATAGTTGCAACACGTGCACATCACAAACAAGGAGCGTCACTGTTAACATTAAAATAGATGTTTTGTTCAGGCTGAACGCAGCCCAGGACCTGCTTCCTATTTAATTTGTGACTTTGTGCTGATGTTTGACCTTTGATATAAAAACACCACAAGTCACTGCAGTTTTTACCGAACAGGCAAACACCAATCAGGACCAGCAAAGGTTAAAAAAAACTAAAAATGACGTTTTCCGGGGAATAAAAAGCAGGCACACTGGATGTCAACCTTAAGTGACCCATGTGGTAAATGGTGAATACAAGCAAAATAGCACATAACAAATTTGGCCCAACTTTGGCACCTCTGGTTGACATGCGGTCATGTGGCCCATGATCTGGTATTCAAGAATGGACCACACAATCATTTCACACAATTTTATGGACAGATTACAGTGCAACAGTTTGGGCCAAATCTGGGCCAAGACAATTTTGCTATGTGAGTTGGACCTTGGCGGCGGTTGCATTGCAAAGTGAAGCAATAATGAGTAAAGTTACAATAACTGTCCAGTTTCATCTGCGTAGATGGCTCTCTGGCATGTTCTCACTACAGAGGTCCTGCTCTGTACTTGATGATAAACTGCAGCAACATTGAAACATGAACTCACAGGTCAAGTTGAGCTCCTTTAACTGACCCCAGACAACACTACACAGCCTGGAGTCGTAGCTGAGTGTGTGTTGAGTATGTTTCCACAGAGAGCTAGTTTGGGTCTATCGTGTATAAAGCTACTGCAACATAGACTCAATATACACAAAGAAATATGATAGACGGACGTAATGTGTTTGTCCAAGTGTTGGAAACGATGAGTGGAGCAACTTAGTTAAGTGTTTAATTCACACCTTTGTTCACACCCCCCACCACCGCTTACAGCATGTTTTACCCATACATATGATACGCATGCACACACACGCACACACACCAACACCGCCACCACCACCATTCCTGGCGTCAGTTGAAGCTCGATGTGTGAGACACCCCTCATTAAGTTTGCAAATGTGTGTGTGTGTGAATTTTGACTGGCCCTCGTCCGCGCTTATTAAACATTCATAGCCGGGCTGACTAGTGGGACGTTTAAGTTCCTTTAGCTTATGTGTGTGTCGGTGAGTGTGTGTTTATATGTGTGTGTTTTCTATGAGGCCTGCATCCTGTGGTGATCGCACAGGGCGAGTGTTTCTGTCTGCTAACAAAGAACCACTGTTCAACTCGTTAACGTACCAAACTGTGTGGCGGAGCACTTGTCTCTACGTCCTGCGTGAACGAATTTATCCTATAACTTCATCACATGCTCTTTCCTGAGTTTAAAACAAACCGATATCGCTCAGTTAATTACATGAGATACAGTGAAAAAATAAATAAGTGCAAAGGAAGAAAAATCTCTCATTTTCTCCCAGTTATGGGGCATATTTGTACACTTACAAAAAAAGAAAGGTTTCACTTACTCTTAGTAGGCAATGTGTACTCTATCTCAGTTTCAGTATGAAATTACGGCCAATTTCGAGAATAAAGTCATAATTTATTATTATTAGGAACATTAGAAGGAATTGTGAGTCCACTGTTAAAATATTTTATCCCGACACATTTGAACAAGCATATTACAATCAGACTGCAATTTGAAGGCTACATAAAAAAAAAAAAAAAGATGCACTTAGTGATTAGCCAAAAGAAATAAATGTTTTCAAAACGATACCAAATCCGAGAGGGACACAAGGACCTGATCTGAATGACAGTTCACACCAAACCTTGTTTTAGCGTGATGGAAGAACACACAACGTCAATGCAAAGATGCGAGTGGACACGAGTTTCGTATCACTTGCTCGAGGCGAAGTGAACGGAGACGGAAAATTCCAACTCGATTTAGACGATGCAATGTTGCGAAAGCAGCGTTAAGAATAAAACTCACTAGAGACAGGTTCTGGTACCGGTCTGAGCCAGCAGGTGATCAAACTGGCCAATGGTCAGCCTCAGGTAGCGCTGGAACCGGCCATCAACCAGATGCAGCCTAGAAGAGACGATGAGATTCCCTGAGCTGTGTGCGCCTTCAAATGATCCCGTGGACCCACACACGACGGAGCTGGCTTCTCCTGCATTTCCAAAACAGGTAAAATGCAGCAATTGTGGAAATGACTTCCAGTCAGCATGAGCGAGGGGGCAAATCAAATATTAGCTTCCCTCGGTGAAGCAAATCCACACTGTGGTTTCACAAGGAGTTCAACTTTGGTGAACTTTGCTCACTAATACTTGCGTATCTGTGACCGGGCCCTTTCCACTGGAACCAAATGCATGAGAGAGAAAACACTGGCAGCAGGATGAGGCACCACCAATTGAGAAGCAGTCACTGTCGGAAATAATAAACAACGCATTTATTTTTTATTGTTTTATAGAAATGGATTGAAAGTTCACTCTGTTCATAGAGTCACAACCGGTCAAAGCTGAACTTTGCCTCCTTCTCTCCTTTACTGGTTTTTGTTGGCCAGTGAGAACCCCAAAAGACCTGTGAAGCAACTTAAAGAGGTGGGAAACTCTTAAAACTGTTGGCGTACACATACCTGCGGCTTGTTTATCCAAATCATCCAAATAAAAAAAAAAAATGTAAGTTGAAATCTGGAGAGACTCTTTTCTACATCTTGTTTGCCTCAGCAGTCGTCCTCAAGCCAGCGGGGTTAGAGAGATTGGAGGCTCTCTCTAGGGAGCTAATCTTCCATTCCATGCTTTAAGCCAAAGGATCATTTTAGGCGATGTAATTATTCACCTTTCACAATGCCTGCAGCCTTACTGTGTACAGTATCTGGCTGGAACCCCGCACAGGGTTATTTGCTCGGCTACCAATTGTAAAATAAGAAAGAAAACAGTCTCTGAAACACAGCAACTCTTTACTTCTCATATTCAAGGTCAGATTTGATTAAAGAAAAACAGAGCATTTCAGCCTAGGGACACAGACCATAGAATATGGCTTCACACTTAACGTAACAATAGTGCTATGATGTTATTATTATGTAATAACCAATATGTACCAAGATCTTTAACTGTGCCCCCCCCAACACACACACACACACACTTTTCTTGAAGAATTCTGACTATTATTGTATATTTTCCTGGATTTTAGGACTTTCACAGCTTTATGAAGTATTTCAACCTCACTCATTCTGCAAGACTAAACGCAAACACAGCCACTTGAAAATTTTGAAAAGACGTTTTTGTATCTCTTCTCGAACTTGACATTTTTCCCTAATCAAATACCAGCTGGACTGTAGCGTAAAAACGTTATAATTGTTTTCGATATTCTTTACGCTGTGATTTTCATTTTGATGCCAATCAGTCAATGTATCAACTGAAATCTTCCTGAATATCAAATCCTATAAAATAAATCAACACATGAAACCCTGCCCTTCGCACACATACAGTTCTGTTATCAGTTCAAAGCACAAAGAGAGGTCACTGAGGGAGCATGTCAGTCAGACAAGTTGTCACCCAAATGATGACAAATTGGCTGCCTCTCCGCTCGCCTCCCAATCAAGACCAGACCTAGCTTTCTTGCACGCACAGTTCCCGTAAATGGAGATCGATGGCGCTCAGGTGAAGCTGAGCTTAGCCCCACAAAGTCAGTGCTCTGTCACTGCCATGTGGACTCGCGAGCTGCTCCGAGAAAATTGAATTTATCTGGGTTTTAGTGTCCCATGATGATCTAAACACAATGGTTAGTGCCTTTTCATCCAGAACACACACTGAGCGCCTTCTCCTGCATTCCTTTTTACAAGAAAATTGTAATATTTGACCACAGTGAGCAATTGCTGTTGGCGTCAGGCTTCCTTCCACGTCGTGCGGTGCAGTAAAAAGACAGAATGACCGAGCGAGAGCCTTCACCTGTTTCTGATCTCGCCTCAGCTACTAACCCTGCCGCCTCTCCAATGGGCTTGTTTCCAGGGAGACAAACATCATGTAACCCAAGACTGTGAGTCTTGCAATAACATTGTCTTTATCGTCGGTGATGGATGGAATTTTGCTCATTTCACGTCTTGAACCTCAGAGAATAACCAGGAATGCTTTTCCTCCTGGTGAATGTAGAGTGTAACATGAGGCAAAATAGTTGCTTTCTTTCATGTTCTTTTCTCTCACTTTTCCTGGTCGTCATTGTCTCGCTTTCTTCTTTTCTATCTTTGGACACTTGATTCATGCAGGATGTGTTTGGTTTGCAACTTCACGTGGAGATGTGACTGTTTGTGTTTCATATTCGCATCATGTTCAGTCATATTCAAACACAACTTTGAGTAAATCCATATTTTGCAGGAAATGAAAACTGAGCCTTGATCTATGTGCAAGCTGGAAATTGGTTCAGGGCATTTTCTCACCTGAAAATATCCGAACACTGGTCCGAACCAAGTTTCATGTCTTTGTTACATTGTGAACATTTGATGCCGTTAGGTCTTTTTTTACATTTAGGAAGCGGACTAAAGTCCACTCCCTTATTTTACACAAGCTATGCGATTCAAATCCTGGATATCCTGGTTTAAAAATACTGCAACTACTACTGACGTCACTTCTAGAGAGAAGACCTCTCACTCTGTTGGATTTGTTAGAACTACAAAGGCTCATTGTCCACTTATTCAATATTTATACAGAAGTGTTACAGAGTAAAGTATTGGGTCAATGTTGTAGCCATATTATTTGTGTGTGTTTGGACGGTTTAAACAGGACAGGACGCATTTGCCAATTTGTCTACACATCTTCTTTTTTACAGATTTGTTCATACATTTAAAAATCTGATTACACACACCCACACAGATTCTGAATAAACATTTGCACATCCGCTAATCTCAGTAGGCATTTGTAGATTATTGTACACATTCACACATTATGCACACACAGACTGACTGTGCATCTTCTGTTCTCTTGTCCTGTCTTCTTTATAATTATTCCTTGTCATTAGTGAGTCCTCCTCAAACAGTTCTAGATTATTCTGTCACTTTTTATTGTTTGTGTGCTGGACGTTCTGTGCACAGATTTTTATATAAAGTATATGGTGTAAAGTGAAGTTACAGTGTGTTCATCCTACCTGGTTTATCTACAATAAAGATTTTATAGTTAATATTTTTCACAAAATTAAAGTGAATTTGCTTTATTCCTGTTAATTTGTGGTGTTTATATGTAATTTTGAATTATTTATTTAACTGTCAATCAACACAATTTTCATAACCAAAGTTCATAACCTATCAAAATAAAATCTCTTTAATTCCGCTCAGTACAAAGCATTGCAGCAACAAGACTTGACAGTGCTGCGACACAGTGACTGACACGTGCAACCATCAACTGTATATAAAGATGGAAGCAAAAGCTCCCCCTGTTGGCTGGCTGCAGTTTAGGTCATAAACTCTAAACTCTTTATGTTAGCTGAAGGGACATAGAACGAACTAAAAAGTACGCATCAAATATTCTTTTCTCAAAGATGGTTTCTGTCATTTTACTCAGTTCTTGTCACACGGATGTCTTCTTGTCATCGTCTCATCAGCTTCTTCTCTGATATCATGAAAAACAGAGGTATCCATAAAGTTTAATGCTCCGTCACTGTAAATCCACCTCTGTGTGACCTCTGATCAGTAAATGAACTTCTAAACGCTGAGAGACTCGCGAGTCGGGATTTAAAATACACTGACTCGTATTTGCTGGCATCAAAGTCCAAATTATATCGAGGACAAACGCAGGATAAAGGTTTCGACAAGACTCAACGCTGTGATGTGGACAGATCCCAGGATGAGGCTTCTCCTCTGATTTGTTGCCATCGCTACACTGATTCCCACTTGGTCAAGAGGTCATGTGGGTGGGGAGGGGTGTGGGTGTCCGTGGGGGCAGAGGTGAAATCCAAACTTTTGGGCTAAGCCACAAGGTCTTCATAAAAAACAACACACAGATGGCAAATGTGAACGAGAAAAAAAGACTCATTTTCCTTTTTTTTAACCACAAGCTTCCTCCAGGCAGGGGTCCGCCAAGTCACAAATTAACATTGATTTAGAAACAACAGAAGCCTTTTGTCTCAGAGGGCTCTGGGTTTTTTTTCTTTTCTTTTCTTTCAGCCATCGAGCCACTTGGCCCGGCGTCTTGTTATTTTTCCACGCATAAAACTTTCATGATGAAATAAAGCAGAGGGCGGACGGCAGCGGGAACAGGCCACTCGCTAGTTCTTTGGCTGCTATCACTCATGAACCTGTGTGAGATGAGATGAGGCCGAGCTGGCTCTCGCTCTCTTTTCCTGTCTTTTTTGCTGTGCATCTGTTTCTTTGACTCTTTCTCTTGTGTTTGCTTTTTATTGCTCTTTACCTGTCTATTCATCCCTGCTTTTTTATAGTACAACTTTCTTTCTGTCTGTGTTTTCCCCCCTTTCCTCATGTGTCTTTCACTTAAACTGAATTACCAAACCTTTTTATTGGCATGCAAGCCTGAAAATCAATCTTGCTGACGAATCAGAAACACTTCTGTTATCTGTATAATTCTCTGTCTCATCTTCCTCCCACACACACACACACAAGCTCAGGTTCCCTCAGATGTTAGGTTTGGGGATTCATTCTGGACGTCTGATGAAGAAGTGCGTCTGGGTCATTTCCACACGGATGTTGGTTTTGCCCGCAGAGCAGCGCTTCAACATTGATATGTGATATTGATATTCTGTCATCCCTGATGTTTTTCTAAGCCCCTTCTACCTGTCTTCATAAATAAGGATAAGCTGCCGGACTTAACGGGACAAAAGCAGACACTGATGGCTGCTGGGCTTCTTGACACCACATTTTATGACGGAGTAACTGAACCACATTTTATGACGGAGTAACTGAACCCATGTCTGGATACAAAATCTATTTTTTAAGAGTATGTCAAATAAATCTAAAGCTAAACACAACTGCTACATTACAATCTGGATCCCCCAAAAATCTCTTTTGTATCTGCACTTATGATTTTTGTTATTCTAACGATGGACTATATGACATCATGTAATGACAAAGGTTTCTGTAAGACATTCATATTCGAAACTCAAAACGAGGTCATTTACTCTGTGTTTTAAGCCTAAAAGTCCACTCGGAAGAAGAGATGCGGTTATCGAATGTCAATGTAAAAACAATATGTCAATGTGAAAGGGGTCATTGAGTCAAATCTGACAGTGGCAGATGGATTAAGTGTTGCCTGGTAAACATAGTTGACTAGCTAAAGAGGTACCTACTGTATTTCCTCCAGATGATGGTGGAGCACAAACATTGAGCTAAAAGAGAGTGAATATTGGATTTACATCTGCTGGCTGGACAAAAGATAATTTTACTCATTAACTGCTGGATGTCTAATAAGCAATTTAAATGTGATGATATGTCAATTTGTGTTATTGTACATTTAAAGCCCTTTTATCAGAAGAGTACTTTTTAAATGGCACCAGAGAAATCAATGTTACTGAGAAACTAATGTCCTGTGGAAAAAGACTAAATGGCTAATTAATTATTTACAAATGTTTTATAGATCACATCAGAGCAAAACCCCACTTTCACACTAACTGTCATTGCAGTATACGTACTGTATAAGCTTCTAGCCAGTGATTCATGTTTTTTAACAGATTATTGCAATGGCCAAAAGCCAGTGAGTTATTCGGGAAAATGTGCCATTGGATATTTTTTATTTATCATTGTATTTTACCATTTAACTTTAAACCGTATATGTTAAATGTTTTATTCTTTAGGATTTCTCTGACACAGTTTCCTGGGAGCATTGAACATGTCTCAGGACAGACGTTAAGGGTAATTGTGAAATGACACATTAAGCCGAGTCCCTCCTATGAAGTAGCAGTATCAAATGTCCTAACTGAGGGGGGTTTGGCAGAAAGCAGCAGGCTGACTTCACTTCGAAACACACATCTGTCGCACAGAAAAAAGGACTGACTGACAGGAAGCGTGAAAGAAAAGAAAGTGGGCTTTGAGCTGGGAGTTCCTCTGTGTCATTTGATGAAGGAGGGAAGAAGAGGGGAAACAGACCCAGGGAAAGTTCATTGCGGTTTGATGAATGCAGCAGTCAACCTTTTTACGATCACATCACACTACATTTGGAGTATACAATGTCAAAGGTTCAAGACAAGGTCATGTGATCATTAATGGGAATCCGAGAGCGTATAGCAGCGTGGTGTGCGGTGGAAGATTGTGATTACAGACGTAATTCAGTTGGAGACCTACTGTCGATGTGTGTGTTCATGCTCCGTGGGCCTTTACATGTCATTTAGCCTGTAACAATATAAATATGGGTTGAGGTTTTGTCTAGAGGTTTTATGTTGTGATAAGAGACGCACAAACTTTAATGATCATCATCATTATGGTCATTATTTTATCATTAAGAAAATTGTAACTGAATCCTGTGAGCACAAAGTCATTTTAACCCAACTTACTGAATTTCATGGATCACATTTAGTTTGGAGCGTTGCAACACAAAACCAAATCCACACTGAGGCCAGAAAGTCTTTTTCTGGCCACCTGGGGGCAGCAGAAACACATATTTTTTAAAGTCAATTGTTTACTAACTTGTAACATTATTTGCACATTCAAAAGAGACATCGACATTATTCATTCATTTGGCGCCTTGGTTGACTGTTCCCCAAAAGTGAAGCCACAACGTCTCGATATCCCCCTGGTGGTCAAAATTCAAAACCTTTTTTTTTTCTTCTCAAAGTTGGCTTCTGTCATTTTAGGTAGTTCCTATCACACTCATGTTTGTCCGATGATCATTTTTGTGTGACCCGTCATGATTGACAGTGGACACTGCTTCAGGATTGGTTGCATCCTCAGATCGCTACTGCACAGACTGCGACAGCGTTCGTATTCTGAATATTTTGGCTCAGGAAGTAGAGGCACGTCGTCCATCTTCATACACAGTCTATGTTCACAACACATCTGCATCTTTAGCTGTTAAATGCTTGACAATGTTCACAAGCTATACAGCCACTAACCTTTTATCATCTATCTGGACTGATAGGGCCGTTACTTTTTGTGGGGAAACATAAAATATTCGAACTTTAACAACTTGTTTTAATTTAAAATGTCAACACAACTGTCAACAATAACAAAACAAACACTTTGTTTTGTTCGATTTTTAGCATCTATTTACCAAAGGTGCAAAGAATTTATCCAAATGAAAACTCAGTAGCCATAATTTGGAAAACACACTCTTTGTTACTAAACCACAGGCAGAATTGGGGCAGAAGATCACAATTGTACATTCTGGTTTGACATAAAATTCCAAAAAGAATAGCAGGAAGAAAATATAAATTTGCGAATGTTTCTGGAGGCAGGGGTTATGTGACTCCTTGAGTTAAACGCCTGTCGGTCGAGCTGAAGGCAGACAGGCCGGGTAACACAATATCGCTGCAGACTTTTTTGCTCTTGGAGAGGAAGAAAATCCCTAAAACCTCAGAAACCACCGGCACTCAAAAGGCTGGTCAACTCACCATTAAACAACCTTAATATAATTTCAGTGTAGCTGATGTTTGTGTGGAGGGCTTCGGTTCCATGGGAGCGGACACGTTCAGTTTCAGCCGTCCCAGAGGGAATCGGACCATTAGACGTGTCAAGTTAGTTTTCCCCAAGCCGCAGCCAAACAAGACATTTTTTGACATTATCAGTGGGTGAGTCATTGCATGTTGGAATTCTGAAAGGAATAGTTTGACATTTTGGGAACGTTGCTTATTTGCTTTGCTTTCTGATTAATTACATGAGAAGACCTACAGTGAAGGATAAATATGAAGCTTCCGCCAGCAGCCTGATACCACAATGATTAGACACTTTTTTAAAACCACACAAAAACCCAAGAGCACGCTCCGCCAAGGCCCAACAGTCCCCTTATGAAACCACATTTAAATTCACTAGATCTGGATTTTAATTTGGATCTGCACCAAATTGTGCACACTCATAAATATCATCCCTCTAAACATGACGGATGCTGGATAGAAATAATCGCAAAACATTAAAGAAAGTGCAAAAAAAACCTTCCTGGATCTGCCTCCTGATCCGGACCTATATTTGACGGGTTCTTCCCTGATATATACCACATCCTTCCACTTCCAGGTTTAGTGGTAATCTGTCCAGTAGGTTTTGCATAACCCAAACAAACATAGTTGGAGATATAACTATATCTACTTGGCCGAGGTATAAATGCAACATTGTTTCTTCCCAACATCTCTACTTGTTTAGATTGAGCTTTCTAGCGTAAAGACGGAGGCGGAAGGACACGTCAACCTCTCTCTGAAAGTAGAGCTGGGGTTCCCAGTCCATGATCCCGTGTAAAACCACAAATTGACATTCATGCTCTTTGAGTTCTGGACAGATTAAACTAACAGTCATATAATATGTGACAACATGTTCTCCCATCGCTTCAGTGGTTTCCTTCATTTCCCTGCTATCTGTGCTCGGAGCGCCTGCTGCCTCCTTTTCTCTCTCACTCGTCACCTCGCCGAGACAGGAAGCAATTCACTAACTCCTCTCATCACCACTCCAGTTGTTCCCGTCTCCAGCGCTCTGGCAAGCCTTTTTGATAAATACCATGACAATTCATATGCAGCGAGCCCAGCCATACCATATTAGCCTCAATATGATGGAGTGTGTGAATATGCAGCGCAAATCGAGGGGCCTCTGACTGAGTATGGTGCAGTATCCTCTTAAATCCCTTCAAAAAGCAAGCATTCCCTCCTGGATTCATGAAAAGAGCCCATTTATAGACATGAAAAAAAGGCCAGTTTCAACAGACTATAAGTGTGGCAGCCAAGGAAAACAATGTGCCTGGCCAGAAAAACTCAAGTCAGTAATGCACCGACTTAATTCCATTCTCTCGCATGAAAAGAGAAAAGAAAGTTCAGGGCTGGCTGGAAAACTCGCCGTGTCCGAATTGTGTGCGACTGACGGAGGCACTGACATACAAAGTATCACTCTGCACGAAAATCAACTTGCGGCTAAATCGCACCACAGGCCGCCGCAGCGGGGCCAGCAGTGCGCAACAGTGGTATGACAAGTGATTTATGGACGGCGCGGCCAAAACGCCGAAAAACAGGACGGACAGAAAATGTGTTGAGAGGGAAGCGGAGAGACAGAGGGAGGAATAAGCAGACTGGGAAAGAAAGGGAGAGAAAAGAACAGTATACAAAGGCAGAAATAAAGCGAGGGGGGAGAGGGAAGGATGGAGAGCGCTTGGTGCCAGTCGTCAGTCCATTTGGTCCATTAATGTGGAGAGAAACTGCCTCGCTGACTGAGAGATGATGGGAAAATGGCCCTTCCTGTAGGGCAGCCCTTGAAGTGATGTATAGCAGCGAGGACAGAGCTCAGTGCTCGGTCCTCGGCTCATCACGGGCGTAAACAACAGGGGGCCTGTACTGAGAGGAGAGGGCACTCTCACAATACAGAGCCAAACCAAACTTCAGTGGATGAAGTTGCTGCTGCTTTTGTCTTTTTGCTAAAAGATGAGAAACTAAATCAAAGTGGTCTGAGACGATGATTTTGATGTTGGCTCACAACCTGAGCCCCGAACACTGCATAACATCAGCATGGATGATTTATTTAGTTTATACATTGTTAAACATTCACGTAAAAACCACATCAACCAAAATGGCTGTATTTAACTAGGACACTTATGAGTCCCATGAGCCTTTGCGCCTTTGATTTTCTTTACGTGACCCCTGATTATGAGTTTATATTAGTGACAGTATCGGCTGCAGCTGTCGTGTTATGGGACCACGTGTGATTGCACACAATGAACTTGGGCACTTTGTCTGTGCATGACCTCATTGCTGTGCACAGAATTCAAAGTCTGGACAGTACAAGTAAACACAGCATTGTCTCACAGGTAAAATCCTAAAGTATAATGTATCAAGATATTTTAGCAAGAATTGCACTGAGTGGAGTTCACACCTCTGCCAAGGCCCAACAGTTCCCTTATAAGAAACATATTTAAATTCATTAGATCCAGATTTGGAGTTGGAGCTGCACCAAACTGCAAACACTTCCCAATATCAGTCTCCAAATCGTACCAGATTTTTTCATGAAGGTCCATGAATTATTCCTAGAAAAATCGATATATAAATGTTGAAAAACACCTTAAAAACAATTCTAGGTATGCCCCTCCGATTCGGATCCACACTGAACATTTCTGAAAAGTTATTTCATGACTCATACCACATTCTTCCACCAAGTTTCGTGGTAATCCGTCCAGTTTTTCTTTCGTAATCCTGCTTAGTAACAAACAAATGGTGACAAAAAAAGGAGGAGGTATCAATTTTTCTTGATATTGAATGATCAAATTAATTTGAGTAAACAGAGGAAAGTGCTTGGATTTAATGCTGTGTTAAAATGTATAAAGCTGGAAAGGTATATATATATATATACACACATAGTTCAGATTTTGCATGTTGAACAAGTCTTTGTTGTCTTTATCTTTATTTCCAATTTAACAATTTAATTATATGAGTGCACAGACTAGAAAAAATCATTTGAAAGTGTAATTTATTAATTTGTTCACAGAAATAGTCATTTTCACATTTCCGTGTTAATTGAAAAGCTACAGCTCATTGCTCTATAAGCTTCTGAGGTGTGTGACCGGAGCCAGAGTAGCTGTTTCTCCGAAGTTTACACAATAAGGCGGCTTCAGCCTTCCACTGTGCTCCGCTCCGACAAAACAACAGCACAGTCTGGAGGTAGTTAACAAGGTGAAGCTGACTGGTGCCGCCAAGCGTTCCTGTTGGCAAGCAAAGATATGCAATCACGGCTGGCTTTTAAAATGCAGCTGTTCCAGAAGCCTGAGATGTGAATAATAGGTGCAATTTGAGATTGTTGTCAATTTTTCAAATAACTGACAAACATGTCGTGGATGATTGTTCTCAGGCGGGGGCCTCCGAGGAGGAATTGCCAAAACAACTCGCTTAGAGAAAATTGCAGTCTTGTAAACGCTGGAGGAGAGTGATCACCATTTACTAATGAAAGCTCTTCTCATGGGAGACGTTCAGACTCATCCGTCACACAGTCACAGACTGACACTCACTTTTGAGGGTTTGTAAGGTTTGGCCCTCAGCTCATGTGCGGGCTCCTAAAGACCTGTTTTCTTACGAATTAGTGGGCCGCAGTGAGGCCCTCACGCCCCTCTGTGGAAATCTGCTGTTGGATGGCACTCGTTCAAACTCATTTCTCAAAAGTGCGTGTTGGTGTTTTCTGTCTGTTTTTGGTTTCTGACTTCAGCACCTACGGCCTCAGTCTTCTCAAATCTGGTTTCTCGCTTTCCTTTTGTGCAAAGGGATTTCCACAACCCCTCATTCCAACCGTAATGAAACTAAATTTCCTCCTTTAAGTCAATCCATCTTCTGGCCTACAGTACGCTGGACACTAAGACACAATGAGAACCTAGGTTTTGTATAAAAAAGGGAAAAAAAACAACCCACAAAAAGTATTTTCCTAATTGGGCCGCTTGGGAAAAAGCGTGTCAGGGCTGAAATCCATCACGCTGATTGCCGGCCTTGTCTGTGCGGAGCCGCATGGGGGTGGAGCTGTGTGGGGTTCGCTGGGGTTCTTGTGGTTTTGGATCCTGCACATGCTGGTTGGATCTCAGGAGGGAAGCCCTCGTATCAGAGAGCAGCTCGTTACCTCGGTCAGTCATCGGCCCCCAGTGTCTGCAGAGGGATGATAAATGAGCAGGACTTCATGTGCGCCCCTGACGACCCCCGTGGCACGGGGTCAAGCTGACACCTCTCAAGGCCACATGGAGACAGCAGGGAGCAAGAGGCTACCACACCAGGAGCATCTGGGAGCTTTGTGAGGATTCAAGCACAACTTCTCTGGCAGCAGGCGAAGCGTGAAAACTTCAGTTTGATTTTTAAATTCCTGTACGGATTTTAACGGAAAAACTGAACACTCTGTGACTCATAAGCTGTGTCTCTATTGAGGGGCCGCATCCTTTGAAGGACGCCATCAAACCGAAATGAGACGGTCTGGTCTTTTTATTGCATCCCCAGCTTGACCCGCCCTTGCAGAAATTTGTTAGGTTAAAATTTTTAATGAAATCTTGTGACATTTTCTCCTCGTTTGCTGCCTCTTCTAAAAAAAATGGATCGCAATGAATTCTAGGATATGTTGGGCCGGGAAGGATCTAAGTATCAAAGCCTCAGTTTCTCGGGGGTGAAAGGACACATTCTTCGACCCGTATGAAGAAGCTGTGACGCAATTGCAGTTTATGTCTGAGGTGAGAGGAGTAAACAAGCCCACTTGTAGTCAACAAGGAGACAAACGCAGACAACAGAATTATCCCACAAATTCTCCCCCTGGTTTAACTTCACCGACTTATTAGTGTTCCTGCACAATAAGAAATCGTCATCAAAATCCCAGGTGGTTTTACCTCCAGATAAAGTGCTCGCTAACCTCATCTAAAACCTGCAGTCATACCTGTTTATACCAATGTGGCCTTGTTCCCTGCTCTCGGAAATGAAGGTATATTTTATAACCAGTTAACCAATGTGCTTTTTCAGTAATCCAATCAGAATTCACCATAATCTCAATCAGCCTATCATGTCGTTGCTGTAAAACTTTAAATCTCCTCTCGCTGTCAGATGTCTTTTCATTGATTCTCCTCGAACCTCCTCCACCACATTCACCTCCAGCTGAGTCCAGTCATCGTCACATTCAGATCTTCAGCATCACAACCACCACCAGCGTCTGGACCCCACAGCCTCACCCCCCTTCAGTCAGGATGACATCATGCACAAAAAGACTCATTTATATCACTTTCTCCCTCCATTGTGCCCGACAATAACATTTTGTTCAAGATGCGTCGACGCAGCCAAAACTGCAACTTTCAGTGACCACGTGAACTTGTCTGGATGTGAAAACTGAACCTGGACGATTGGCAACATCCGTGGAATGTGAAATTATCCTCAGATTACTGGTGTTTTATGCAGGTCTAAAGGAAAAAAAGTGATTATATTTTTATTCTGGTTTCACTCTCAACTCACAATTTGCTCCACCCTAAGTGAATCTGTGTTTGGTCCTGGCTCCGTAGCATTCTCATTGTTTTCTGTCTGAACACACAGTAGCTGGGGAGGGTTTGGGCTGCACGTGCTTGTGTGTGTGACACTCAGACACACACAGAAAAGCACAAACCTAAGTACAAAAGTATGAATCGATATTTTGTGGGCCCACAGTCAACACCAGACCCATGCATCTGCAAGCTCCCGGTCTGTCCGTCACACTGCACCGGTGACTCATGAACGAATGTGCTCTCGTTCTCCTCGTATGTCAGCTGCTGCTTTTTCACCATAAAGTCTGGCAAATTGCAGCGATTTGCAGTCACAAATATGTCATGCACAAGTTTCCCCTCTGACTCCAGCAGACATTCGTCTCTCAGCTGGCACTGCGGCGACCACTCGCAGCACTAACGCATGAGACAAGCGGATATCTCCCGGAGAGAGCTGGAGGTGTGTGTGTGTGTGTGTGTGTGTGGGGGGACCTGTCACTCTTGTTTGGGTGATGCCGATGTGAACTGAAGTGGCATGACTTTGGCAGTCTATGAGGGAGGTATGGCGCAGAATCCAGACTGGAGTAGTGTGTGTGTGTGTGTGTGTGTAGTTTGGCACACATCAGACGAGGGGATGTCATGGCCTTCGGACCTTCTCACATGCACACAAACATCCATATCCAACAGCAGTGAGCATGAATGGTCATTCAGCTGCAGCCAGCAGTATGAAAACAAGTCAAAAGGAGGAAGAGGAGGAGGAAAAGCGGGTGGGGAGGGGGGGTTTCTGAGTTGAGATCTGGAGCCAAAAGAAACATGGTGGGCTCGTCTGTCCTCCTCCATGTCCTGACGAGCACCTCAGGCAAATATTCTGTGAATGAGAGCATATTTCGGGGGGCTCCGCTTCCATCTCACTTCACAAAAAGGAGGAGGAGGAGGAGGTGTTGGGGAGGTGAGTCACCCATGATGTCATACAAGATGAAAAGTGTTAAATGAGGTTCTCAATGTGCAGAGAGAGGACGTGAATGTTGGCCTGCCCCTCGTTCTGCTACTTCCTTCACTGACTTCCAGTTCCCTTTTAAGCAAAGTGCTCACTTGTTGGTTTGTACGTTCAAAGAAAAGAATCCTCCGTAAGCTTTTTAACAACGTTCCAAACAGCTGTAGTGAGTGAGAGGAGGATTTGTAACAAGATCTTCATTAAAATAAACAAAGCCTTTTTATCCCCTAATAGCAGTTCAGTGTATTTACATTGTGTAATTACCTCTCACTACATATAGTTTTTTAATGATGTTTTTGAGTGTATTTTTACCATCGCAGAGGAGGTTGTGTCTTGGTCTATTTGTTTGTTTGCACGATTATGCAACAACCACTCGCCGGATTTCCATGAAATTTTGTCGAGGGGGCGGGGCATGACCCAAGGAAGAAATCATTTTTGTAAAAATGTAATTTTGATGCAGATCTGGGCCGGATCCAGGATTTTCTTCCCAAATTTCTTTACCATTATAAGGGCGTTTTTCCAGCCGTTCAGTTGATTTTTCTGGGAATAGATAGGTATAGATGAAGAAATCCAGTTCTAGTGAATCTAAATGTAGCCTGTTGGACTTTGGCAGATGTATAGTTTAGATTGTGGTTTCCCTTGTTAGTTCATGCACATGATTCGAATTGCCTATCTACACACACTTCATTGACATCAGCCTCACTGTTTACTTGAGGCAAATGTGTTCATTTGTGAGTTTTAAACATGATACAGCTTTTTTTTATTTGGATGGAGCCAGATGTTTATGCTAAGTTAAAGCACATCAAAGGCAACACGAGTAAACAGCACACAGTTGTGAATAATTCCATTCAAAGGCAAACTTCGAGGCGAGTTTACATGAAGTGATTTAGCAAATTGTACGGATTTTTCAAAAATCAGGCGATGATGAAGTGGTCTTTTTCATAAAAAGAAAAAAAAGAGTAACTACTTAAGGTCATATTTCAGGATTTCAGTCAGGCAGTTTGAAAAACTCATGCAACGGCTACCACCATCTTTGAAGAAGCACAGGAGAGAGCTGACTGATCCGGAGCAGCAGCTCGACGTATGTCTAAGGTAAGATAATTGTTTTCTCCTGGGTATTTGTTTTGAGGAAGGTCCCACTTGTTTGTACACAGTCCGAGCTGTGTGCATTCTGATTGGCTAGATGTGTACATGGAAAATCGTCCTTGGTCCGAAAAATAAAAAGCCGCAATATTCTGCTGCTAGCAAAGCTTGCATTGACCTTAATTAATTTAAATCAATGTATCGCATTAATGCATCTATAGTGCGAAAGATTTTTAAAATAACCGACTCATGCTGAAGCTGAACATGATGATTGGAGAATAAATACTGAGCTGTGTCCTACTGAAGCTCAGTATTTGTTACTAGCTCTGACATTTCCACATCTTCTCATATGGCAGGCAAGCTGTTAAGTGAGGTGGGGTCTTGATGATGTTTGCTGTGGGCGTGACACATACTCCTAAAGGTTTAAATTACCTTTGAAGTTGCGGTTAATCACCATGCTGAAGTGGTTTTGGCTCAGTGGCTACAGCCGGTCACCCGGAGGAGTCGCAGCTGGGGCCATTTTTGGTGACAGATTTCCATGTGTTGAAACGTCGACGCTAAATGTTCCTCTGAGGAGACTAGCAGGGGGCTTCTCTTCGAACCAGAACACAGTGAAACACCTAAATATTTTACGCTCGGCCGAGGTGGAATATTTGGTGCATTGACATAAGTAAAATGCAAGAAAGTGCAATGAAAAACAGAGTTAGTGAATAAATCATGATCTACGTAGCGTGTGACGTAAGCCGAAGCGTACACTCCACTGGGCAGACTGAAAATAGAAGCAGGGAAAAATATGGATCTGTTCGGACCAACGAGGCGATTATCCCTCCAGGTTCTGACCGAAGCTCCTGGTACCAACTGTTTACATTGATGCACTCATTTTGCATTTCTTCTTCTTTGTTTTAAACCTGGGTTACAAACCCACCTTGTGATAACAGGTGAGGACTGAGCTTGGTAAAAAGCTGCTCTCAGACATTCACTGAAGTAAAACGTTCAACTGAGAGGATATGGCAGAAAAATGTCCGGAATCAACTGGAGCGAGCTGGAGTTTTGATGTTTCTTTCATGAAACTGGTAGAATACAAATATCTCCGAAAAAGAAAAAGAGGTGACATACTGTATATTAGGAGGACACAGACACAAGCCAGGTCTCAATTCAGGGGCTGTATCCTTCAGAGGACAAGGTCTACACGGCCCACGAAGACCGTCTCCTTCCTAGACTGTGAAGGCCGAACCAAACTAAGGAAGTCTGGGCTACAGAGAATTTCTGTGATCGGCATCAGAAGCTCGTCCAAACCCTAGCAACAGAGCTGAAGATGTATATAACTAGAAAGTGTTATTGCCCCTCTGTTTGTTAACATGTTTCGACCATTAGCCGTTCGCTTGAGCTGAAGCCTGATAATCAAGCATTAGATGTCTCATCGTCGCTTGTTAGCGCCATTACCTCTAGAAAAAAGGGTTTGGCAATGGAGCCCAATGAATCCTGGGATGGGTTAGGCTGAGAAGGATCCACACATTGGAGCCTTTGTTTCTCTGGGATGGAAGGACTCATTTGTCATATTTGAAGGAGCCTTCAAAATGGGACCTAGTCGCACTGTTGTGACTCAATCGGTTTTTAAGGATATATTCCTGAGTTTATGTCTGAAAACAACTCAACTGAATTTTGTTGCCAGAATAATGTTAATTTCAGTCTGACTCACTCGTATAAAGGAATTTATCTGCAATAGCAAACAGTTACATACACAAGCCCTTTGGCACACTATGCACACCTTCTGAAAGAGAAGAGTCATCATTTGCATGACAACAAGAAAAGTGGGCACAAAAACAGAACAGCGTCAAAAGGAAGTGCACAGGAGCAGCATTCGTTTCTCTAACTCCATGAAAACCAAACAGACAGCCCCCCCCCCACTGATAACAGCATTTGATTGCTCCCCGCGAAGAGACAGATCCTATCTTCTTTAAAGCAGCATGACCTTAAAACACACCGGTGTTTTACTGATGGGGATCCCTGGTGTAGGACATGGCGGTGTCAAAGAGCCCCTTGTGATCACCCTGAGGACCAGTAGGAGGTATTTTAATAGCTGTCTGACCCAGGGGGGCTCTAGTCTGCTGCCATCTTTCACACAGAGACACTATTATGCTGCATCAGAAACTCAGAGAGCACAGGAGACCCTTAAAAAGACGTCAGGCGTTTCTTTTTCTGCTGTTGGTTGTTTAGTTATATGAATGACGCTGTAATGACACAGTTTCACCTAGAGACTCCCTGACAACTCCCTGACCGCACCAGTTGGGAGATACATGTGTCTTAAAGTAATATAGATGGCATTGTTGTTATGTTGTCGGCTTTGTGCAGTCACCTTTCCCTCATAGCAAAAATGTTTTGGCCCAGATTTGGCCCATATCCCACATCCTGCCCACATACCTTGTGGAATGATGGCACTAGGGCGGTCTGTTCCTGTTTACCAGATCTGAGCCACAAGAAAGCATTAGCAATACCGCATGTCAACCAACGGTGGCCCGAATTCTTTTGTGCAATTTGGGCCCAAGTCACCATTTACCAGATGGGCCACTTTAGGTTCGCATCCAGATTGCACCTTGCCTACAGCACCGTGTGTTTGCCATATTTGTTTTGGGATATTTGGGCCACATTTGCTATTTTACAA
This sequence comes from Hippoglossus hippoglossus, assembly GCF_009819705.1. Classification (NCBI taxonomy): domain Eukaryota; kingdom Metazoa; phylum Chordata; class Actinopteri; order Pleuronectiformes; family Pleuronectidae; genus Hippoglossus; species Hippoglossus hippoglossus. The sequence goes on from NC_047169.1 coordinate 15,820,163, forward strand.
ATGTAAAATATCACATCCATTTTGTTCGGGCCACTAGAAAAACCAGAAGTGCCGCATCATTGCCTGAAGTGGCCCACATCCGTATGCTATCTGGGTTTGAGCTATCATGTTGACATTGAAATCACATAGAAAAATTGCAAAACTCTTTTTCTTTAGACTACTGATCGACTTGTCTGGATGAAACTAGCATAGCATGTATTAAGTAGTTAATCCTTTCCACATAATTGCTCTACAACCGCCCATTGACTTAAATTTTCTCCAACCACAGTTGATCTTTTTCTAAATCATTGTGTTTCAGGGGACAGTTTCCGGATGATTAATGTTTAAACACAACATGTTACAGCAGGATATCGATAATGATGATAATATCCTGTGTTTACTGTATTTTCTTTTCAGATTTGCAGTTTTCCAGCTGTTGAAGTGGGAGATCTCTGCACCCTGAACCGCCCTCACATTTCTCCCTCTCAATGATGCAGTTGATTGATGCTGCACAGGCCTGTAGTACTTTTACTGCAAATATATTCACAGTGCAGATAATCAGTCTCATGGGAAGATCCTCTGCTTCCAAACTTCGCGTCTAATCAATGGAACAGTTGATCTGAGAAGCTGCGCGGCTCTCGTTGGCTGCGCGCTCCGAGGCGTCATCCAGCAGCAGCGCTTCATGCGTCCGTCCCTCCGCCATCTCCTCCCACTGTGGGAACAGCTGTTGACCGTGAACCGTGGAGTGCGGCTCTGACACGAATTACCTGGACACAGGCTGGTGAGTCTGGGTGGGCATCAACCAAGGAGACATAGAAAGGGAGCGCTTTTTGATTTCCTTTTTTTTTTTTTTTAAACAAAACGCACATTCAAGTTCCACCGCGTTTCTTTTGAATGGGACAGTTTCTTTTAACATCAGCCATGGCGAGCCTACTTTTCCACTTGCTGCATTTGCTCCTGGTTCTGGAGTCCGGCTGGGGGAAACTCGTGTCCGAGGATCTTGGCGTAGACGCGCGTCAAGGTGCCGAGGTGGATGCACCGGCTGCGGATCGGCGCGTCTTTGCGCACGAGAGCGCGAACCGGGACATGGTCTCCATCAACATGTTCAAAGTGTACGAGAGGTACAGCGAAGAGCCGCAGAGCCGGAGGGACGCGAACACCGTGAGAAGTTTGAAAGCTGTCCCGAGTGAGTGACCTGCACCACGTGTTATCCCACTGAGCAAATAATATGTGATGCATGCTTTGTAATGTTGCAAAACTTGTTTTTATATAAAATAAATTCTAACTTTTATAAAAATCCTTCAGACTAACTCTAATTTGTATTAACTAACGGATAGTGGGTAGGTCATTTGTAAAAAGACCAAATAAGTTTAAAAGACCATCATTTGTTTTTGTAAGCAAAAAACTTTTGTTGCGTTTTATTTTTAAAACATCACAAGAAATAGAAAATTAATTTGGTCAATTTCTGATATCTGAAAAATAATACAAAACGAATCTGATTAATAAACTTATTTTAAATTGCATAATTTGTCACTTTTTTAAAACAATATAAATATATCTATATCTATATAGATATATCTATCTATATATGTTTTTGAAACCTGAGGTCATCTGATATATTGTTGCTACTTCACAAGAAATAGAAAACTGATGAAAGTAAATTCCTTATGTCCAGAAGCTAATTGAAAATAACACAAAATTAATCTGTATGATAATATTCTGTCTTTGACTCATTAAAAGTAATTTCACTATAACTTTTTGAAGCCGCTTCATGACACCGATACATTTCTAGATTCCTGTCATCTTTGTGTGCATTCTCTGCAATATCCCATTCGATATATTTTTGTTGCATAATTCATGACATTTACAAACGAAAGTTACATTTTAGCAGATAAACATTCAAACATCAGGAGTCAGTTTGTGTGCACAAAATAATTCCTGTAAAAATACCTGATTGTAAGTATAACATCTGTGGGACCCCCTGAATGCAGGTGTTTTGTCAGTCACACAGCAACGCTCTCTATCACCTTTGGGCAAAAACATCTTCCCCCACCATGCTCTGTCGGTGTTGTGATTTACTGATTCTCAGGGACTTTAAGTGTCGAGCACTGTTAGTTCCCCGGTAGCAGTAACAGCCTAGGTGTTAGACAAGAGCCTATTATCACACCCAGACACCGGCTGCACAGCGAAAAGCCTCAGAGGAGCTCCCTCTCCTATAAGCATTTCCATATGCCGGCTACAGACCTACTGGACCGATCCAATGTTTGTCTTTCAGGCTGCGGTGGAAGTGTGGGAGACGAGGTTCAACTTCAAAAGTATAACCAGGATGAGGTTTTTGGTCATGCGTGAGGCCGGCACTTTGCCGTGCTGCACTTTTAATATTTCCCATGCTGCCGCTCGTGTCAGTCAGATGTGTTGAGAAACATTTTGTGGACGACCCATTGGAGGCTGGTTTTCATGTCAGCCAAACGCACCAGAGTGAAATGACAAAGGGGAAAAAAGAATAAAGGGGAGAAGGTTCATGTCAGCAACTCGATCGCTTCAGTCGTCTTTATTCCTAATTTCAGAGAGATGTTCCTCCATAGCTTCAACATCTGTTTAGCAAAACATCTGTGTGTCACATCATGTTGCTGAATCTTTTTCTTTTTCAAAGCCATTAGACACGAGCGAATGCATAGAAGACAGGATGAAAATAAGCTTATTTTATGTTCTTGAAGAACTTGTTTTCCTCGTCATCCTTTTCATTCTTCTCATTTTGTTTTAAATCCCTCAGGAGTCTCACACGGCAAAGAAGTGTTCGAGTTCAACCTGTCCTCCATCCAAGACTCCGAACTCATCCTCTTTGCATCCTTCCACTTCCTCTACAAGCGGCAGCGCCACCACCAGCGACCGTGGCGTTTCCGAAAGCCTCGCCACCCGTCCGGCGGCCTCCAGCATTCCCATCCTTCCTCCCCACAGCTCCTCTTCAGTGGATCATCCCCAAACTCAGGTTTTGCAACGCCACTGGGAAACATAACTCTGGCTCCTTTCAAGAAAGGCTCTTGGCAATCAAGGGATGTTACGGCGGTAGTGAAAAACGCCAGGGACGTCAAAGAGCTTGTGGTGATGGTGGAGTTTGATATGGAGTTTGGGGCGGCTCGCACGCAGCAGAGGAATCCTCACGGCCAGGAGCGCCTCTCTCCAGCCAATCTGCCGTATATTCTGGTATACGCTGACGATCGAGCTATAGACGAGCCAAACAGTGTGGCTATGTCGCTGCAGCGGTACGGGCCCGTCCCTGTAGGAGACGACTTGTCCTCCACAGCCTCAACCTCAAGAATACGGAGGGAGCTCCATCTCCAGATGCAAACAAACAACATCCCAGAGGTCCAGTTCAACCCCTTGAAGAATCACGAACTTTGGCAGAACACGTACTTTCCAGCTAAAGCCAAAGCAGCGGTCAAACCGGGGAGGAAACAGGGTCAGGAGAATAACGAGGGCCTGAGCAAGCCACAGGTGCTGAGCTTCGACGAGAGGACCATGAAAAAGGCAAGGAGGCGGCAGTGGAGCGAGCCCAGGGTTTGCTCCAGGAGGTACCTCAGGGTCGACTTCGCTGACATCGGCTGGAGCGAGTGGGTTTTGGCGCCAAAGTCTTTCGACGCCTACTTCTGCGCCGGGACCTGCGGGTTCCCCATCCCTAAAGTGAGCCAGATAACGTGTTAGCCATTAACCTCTGCTGCTGTAAACTTTAGAGATCAGGGTTGAGTTTAGATGAAACAACATACAGCTAGATGTTTTCAGTCTCTGTGTCTCACATCAGGATTTTAATTGACTGGGACTGCTGCAGATACAGCTGCGTAATGAAATGTGTATCCACAGTAGTAGATACTTTCTAGCTCGAGTTGCACTTTTCTGCACTGATGTAAACAATTTTTGCAGTATTTTATTGTGTCTTTAAGAGAAACCTTTACTTTTAAGGCCTTTGCACATTGTGTCTGTATTTTTCGGATGCGTCTGATGCATTTTATTATTCTATTCGTAGAAAATTCGCAATTGGAGATAAAAAAAAAGAGTCGAGCAGGGAGGATGATTTTGTGAAAGAAAACATTGAGTCTGTCCAATCCGTCCGGAGCAAGGAGAGTTTCCACGTCTATTTCAGGATGTCAGTGGTCCAGTTCGATACGCTGCTAGCAACACCGGGACCGCAGTCACCGCACGTTTAATAGTGCTGTGAAATGAGATGTATTAGCTTCTCAGGCGTTTGCAAGTACAGTTCCTCCGAGTGCTCAACAACTCTCTGGAACGCCTTTGGCAGATGCAAAAAAAGGCAGCAAAAAGAAACTGATGAAAGTTTTGGCATCGGTGTGTAAATGTGATTGACACAACCAACACAATTGCGACCATTTAAGAGCAAAGAGTGCAAAGACCTTTAGACTGTGAGTTGTAAAAGGGAACTGCAATTCACTCATACGCAGACAAATGACCAAGGTGCTGGCCTTACCATCAGGAGCTATAGTGGATTAACAGGAGATGCCTGGAAGCAAACTGCCAAAATTTGCTCAAATTCACGAGAAAACGTAGAGAAACAAATAGAAAAAGTCTTCAGGATTTCATCTGTCTATAGAAAACTCTTAAACCAAAGGGCAGAAGCAGCGAACACCACAGAAAATGCTGCATGATTGATCAGGTTCAATGTTTTTACTCTTACAGCTAATAAGGACATTTATCATGTATTTATTCCTGTTTTAAGATTTCTGCTTGTATTCTAAGTGTCATCCCAGAGAGAGCGTTTTGTTGCTCTAATAAAAACAAACCTTTTGCTGTGTCCTATTTCCTCAGGTGGTGCGGCCTTCCAATCACGCCACCATCCAGAGCATCGTCAGGGCTGTGGGCATCATCCCCGGCATCCCCGAGCCGTGCTGCGTTCCGGAGAAGATGAGTCCCCTCAGCGTGCTCTTCCTCGACCCGAGCAGGAACCTGGTTCTCAAGGTTTACCCCGGCATGTCTGTGGACACCTGCGCCTGTCGGTAGGGCCGGAGCGAAGGAAGATAATATGTGGGACACGACAGGCAGGGAGACGCTTTTCAGATCGGTGGACAGTTGTGATGAGACACGCGGAGGACAAACTGAGGGAGACTGGAACTGAAGTGACAGGACTGTGACAGCTGTCGTTCCAGAGTGGCTGTCTGTTTCTCTGAGCTCTCTGGACGTATTTGGCGTCCACCCTGGTTTGACGTTTTCCTCCTTATGCAACGAATTCTCTTGTTTCCATTTGGCCCATTTATTTTTCTCCCTCTTTGAAAGACGAGCACTTAAAAACCTGTTTATAAATCCTTGTATTGAGTTTCATACAGAGCTCCTGCAAGTACATTTCTATTGATTCTTAAGCTTTTTTTCAGCCCGTTTTTGCTCCTGTTTTACATTTGGAAAGATTTATTAAGTCATATTTGTTCCCGGAGAGGATTCGATTTGCTCTGATCTCAGTCTGGACTCCTCTGGACCTGCTTTTGGAATCTACTTCACCTGACTGCAGCCCTGCGTGAGAAACACACACCGCTCTTTTCGGCTCGTTTTTGAGCCCAGTGGAAGATGTTCTGGGTCTCAAACACTGAAGCCTTCAGACATGTCTTTCCGATTCAGGACAGACGTTTGGACTAATCAACGAACTGCACAATGACTTAGGAGGTTGAAACACATTAACCAGCTGTTGAGGTGTAAATACTGCAGCTACTAACACAAACTAAATGGTACCTGTTTCTGTGACACTGGGATGTGGTTGAACGCGCCTAAATATAAGCAAGAGTTGTTATTCATGCATGAGAGTTAATATCATCTTTGAAATATACTTATGTGTATCTTGTATATAATGAGTATTTTGTCACTGAGAGTTTTAATGTTTCTGATACAGTGAAGATAAAGAAAAAAATGGTGCATTGCTGCCCCCTGCTGTGCATTTTGGGAAAAGGAAGGTTACGCAGTTTCAAGTCAAACGTTGAAATTCTTCCTGTGACTATGCAATATTTCCACTTATCTGTTTTTCTAATATTATAATAAATGTACAGTTTGTATTATGTACAGTAATGATAAAAGATTTCCATCGCAACTAAAAAGGGATAAATGTAAACAACCCTAACTGTATTAAAAGCGTATTGGGGTAGTTTCATGTGTGTTTTAAGAAACCAGATATAAGGTGTGTTTGATATGGAAATAAACTGAATTATACATAAAGCCAAGTGGCTTTATCATGTTTTATTGGAAAAAAAAGAATATAAAGCATAGACAGATGTGTACAGATGTTTACATTACAGCATATATCTTACCTGCTGTATATCAATATAAGATACATTAATATCATAATATCAACCATACACATAAACAAATAACAACACATTACATAAACTGTATTGGATTTTAAGGCTAAGATCCTGGTTTATCAATATCTTGTGCTACGATTGTTTTCGTTTTTTTCCTATTAAATAATAACAGGTTTTGGACAGTTACACGTGTCGAGTGCCATGATTGTGGATATTTATAAATTGCTGTTTCAAAGCCTTGTTTCAAATTAATATGAAAGATATTCTTGGGCACATCTGAATTTCTTGACCTTAAAACTGAAATATAATGAATAAAGAGACAAAAGGTATGTTGGCTACTGCTGTGCTCCAAACGATGACGTAGACACTCACTACTGCTTGCTGATTGGGTCTTTTCGGTCACGACATGGCAGTTTCACAACAGAACTTCTTTCATCCACTTTCAATCTGCTTGTTCTCACACTGCTTGTCTACATTAAAGGCTGAATCCATGCCAATAGATATTTGTCATCGCCTCTCGTCACTGACTGACTCCATGAAAGCATTATTATGAAATGTGGCATGAACCAAGGACTGACTGACTGCACGTTTGAATAACAGCAATTCCGAGAAAGGCCGGATTCAGGCCAACGTCCCCAGACACGTTGGCTTGTGGTTCGGACATATGACCCCTCACAGAACCCAAGGGTTGAGTCCCGCTATCCTGTCATCTATGTAGTGGTGAAGGTCAGTACCTTTGGATAGAACTTATTCAGATCTAGCAGATTTAATAGACTTCCTCAGTCAGCAAGAGCACAATAGACACTAAACTATCTCCATCTCTTGAAGCACAGAAATAAACTTTGCATTTCGGGACCCATTTTTTCTTTTCTTGAAATGTTTCTTATTTCCGTGGATATCTGACCTAATGTAGATGACATCTCATCACAGCTGAACTTTACACCACACTTACACTTCACAGCTCCCAAATCTTTTTAATGCACAGCAGCGCTTCATAGTGACTTCTGCCCTGGACAGCGGCATAGTTGTGCAAGCGGGGTATTTGTTAGCATTTCTCTGAGCTCATTCCTCAGCTAATCTGTTGGGTTAAGGTCTCGACAGTGGACACCCAGATCAGAACAGTCTGTGAGCAACACATCATTAAAGTCTGATTATCTCACTAACACTAGTTATCAAAACTCAAAGCTACATCGCTAATCATCGTTTATTTTGAGTCATAACTGGCTCTATTCACCTGTTTGATTAGATATATTGTGTGATGATAGCAGCAGACTGGGTTCTACAGGTAGGATGTGCCCTTAACCATATATGAGGTCACATGTCAGCATTACTTGAAAGCAGCAGCTACAATGCTAATGTTGCCAACAGTAGATCGCTATCTGTTTCAGAGACGCTACATGGCACCTACATCTACATGCTGTTATTTCACCAAACACATTTGTTTTCACTGTGTGTGGTCAGTTTGTTGTTGTACTGTTTTGAAAATTCGCCTTCTATCGCCGCCATTTTTCAGGTCAAGCCGTGGTCAACACAGCGCTTGGCTGCACTCACGACTAAACAGCCCTGTTTGGGTCAAAGTTCAACAAATGTGAACTTTCAGTTTAAGTCCACTCTACTCAGGATGCAATGGAGACATACTGGTTTGTGTAACTGGTGTCACAGTTATGATGTTGGGAGAACAATGAAAAGTCCACATTCTGATGACTAACTGGGTCTGTCAAAGTAATTATCTGCCTTATCGGTTCTATTAAAAGTGTGTGGTCTACAATGTGCAGTGGTTGAATGCAAAATATGAATAATGGTGGTAAAGAATGCAGTGTTCAGTTTCTTTTTAGCAAGTTTGTTTCCGGTGGCCTCATAGCTTTAGAAATGTCTGCTTGTCAGTAACCTCAGTTTCCATTGCCTCCCTCGTTATCACTTGTAAGTGTTTACAGTGTCTTCATTAGCAGCCAGCCCTCTAATGATAACAAGGCTTAAAAGAAGGCATCAATGACAGTGATAAGCATGGCCAAGCTACTATTTTGGTTGACACAAGTCCCCCTGTTTACACTGGGAGCATGGGAGCGGACATCAGGACGGTGGTCCTTGCATGGGGGATCTCCATTTTCAGACCTTGCCATAGCAAAGTCTGTTTTCAAGCTGGGAAGAAGGTAAAGTTTGTGACAGCTCAGTGGCTCAAAAAGGATCGAATTTCAAGATGCTGAGCACCAGGGCATTTCTGTTGCAGTTGTGTTTGAGTCTGGTGGTCTCCAGTGGCTCCTGTACCTGCAAACCTCTCAATAATGACATCCAAAGCGACAACCCTGAGGAATCTTACTCTCAGCTGTCAGAGGAGGACCTTCTGGAAGAAGAAGCAGCTGACTTGAAAATGGAGAACCTCCTCGGAACCATGAAGGAGGGCTTTTTGAGGAAACTCAACCTGTCGGACGTTCCTCAGGAGCACGGCAAGATCGAACCTCCTCAGTTCATGATGGAGCTGTACAATAAGTACGCCTCGGACAGCTCGGCTAGCCCTCAGTCTGATGTCATACGAAGTTTCACTGTCCAGGGTATGTGATCAGCGTTTAACTTGTAAAGAAAGAAGTACAATCGTTTTCTGTCTCGTTGATGGGAGAGAGTAATTAATGGTTCCCAAGCTTTTAGGCTTCTGATTGTTTTCCTCATTATATTTTTAGGGTCTAAAGGTCTTGATCTAAATAAAAAGAAAGTGCTAAAAACTATTTTGTGCAGAAATTAGTTTTTCAGTTTCCTCTCCTGTTATTCAGCAGACTTTCAGATTTATCCCAACCTCTAACTACTGCTCTGAAGTATCCTAGATCATTTCTTTCATTGAATTGTTGCTCTACATCATTACAGCCCTTTTACTGCTTGAGAAATTGATTAGTGAATACTGAAGTGATTCACTCCTACCATGTTCAAGTTGATCCAAGTGTAGCCTAGTGGGGAATTTACAGTATGTACATAATATAAATAAGTTTTTCCGAGTTTTCAGAAGTTAAAATTTAAAGTTAGTTTCATTCTGTGACATTTCTTAGTTGTTGTTTTTTCATTTATCAGCAGGCAGGTATAGTTCAAGTGTGATGCTCATAGTTTATCTGATGTTACAAATTGTAGTCAGAAGGTGGCAGTGTTGTGTAACAGGATGGCTACACTTCAACAAGTGCATCTTGGTCCATTCTTCTTTTTAAATTCTGGCTGGCTGGAGACCAGCATTTATGGAGCGAGCCGATGGTCGCCATTTTCTGAATGTGTAGTGTGCGCTCCAGAGTGGCCAATGTGGAGTCATAGAAACTGCAGTGAAGTCCAGAGCCCACTGACGTTTTCTTATTTTTGTATTGCTCAATCATATTTCTCTGTGGTATCTTATGCAATATATTATATAATTATATAATATTTTTCTATCTCAGTTTTATTTGTAAATTTTTTGTTGTTGTGGCAAAATAAGAATAAAGTTGGATTATAGAGCAAAATGAAACTTATCCACTGTAAAACATTTCTAGCAAAAACAGGTTTTATCTAATAAAAAACAAGCTAAAGTTTTGTACATGGTGAAAACCGTGTCTAAGCGTTTGGCCTAAGGTTTCCATTCAGATTAAAGAGAATTTGTCCTGCACAGATTCTGTATTCCACCCAAAAGGCAGAAGCTAGCAAGCTAGGCTAACTCACTTCAATGTTGAATAGGAGGGCAACTTAGTTTATTTCGCTAACATAAGCACTCTCGTCCCCTACAAGTTCTTGTTATTGTAACATCTGCTGGGCAGTTGCTTTATTGTGTTGTTTTAGTCCTTCAAAATAAAAAGGAGGTATAAGCTAGTGATATCTGAGTTAAGGCGTCAGGAAGGAACATCAGCCCCAAGTAACAGTTTGTGAGGTTATTGGAAATTAATTGATGATAGGAAGTATATTACTATTATACTATATTCACTAATCATATGACAGTACTGAGACCGACACATAAGACTGTATATAAAGCTGGACGACGCATCTCCACTTCCGCCCACTATCCCAATACGAAGCCAAAATATCCCGGATACAAACACTGCAAACTATCGCATTTGGAGACATTCATCCACACACTCGATCAGGATATGGACCCACGTTAGCAAGAGCCTGTGGGTACACACGCTACCCCGGTTTTATTTTTAGCATCAAATAACTAATTAAAACCAAACACCAAGTTTAACAAACCAAAAATGCACACTTGAACATATATCAGTGTGACAAAAACTATATATAATGAGAGTAACTATTTTTAAGAAACATTTATTTGGCATGTAATTTGGCTTTTCAGTTTGGTCCATGTCCCATCCACTAACATGGAGGATAGAGGATTTATGACCTATACTGGAGGCAGTCACCAGGGGACAATCAAGACACTTTGGTTTCACTTTTGGGGAGCCATCATGTCATTTATCTATATAAACAGTCTATGGTCTGAACCCCAACAAAATTTGAAATCACTATCGTGGGAGAAGAGCAACGCTAAAAGAAAAGTACAACATTTGACCACTTTTGACCAAATCAAGAAAGGAGGATGTATAGCCAAAACAAACACCAAGGATACTGTATATACTGATTTATGAAACTGATAATAAAAGTTCAGTTCGATTTAAATGAATGTAACCTCATGATAAACAGTGTAAATGTCCACGGCTGTTTGAGATAAGCCCTGTAACCCCTTTGTATTTCTCCAACAGATATCACACTCTCTTTGACAAATGGCACAAAGTCAAAATACAGGCTGCAGTTCAATGACACCATACCCAACCACGAAAAGATCACCACTGCTGAACTTCAGCTCTTCTTCTTCCCGGAAGCCAGGTCAAGGTTGACCTCCCGCAGTTTTCAGGCCACAGTCAAAGTCTATGAAGTGGATGAAAAAGATTTTACAACCACGACCCATCTACTGGTTGGCAAAGAGGTAACAGGACCACAGAGTACGTGGACGACGTTTGATGTGACAACAGCTATTCAGAACTGGATCAAGTCAGGAAATGGCGCAACTGTTATTGATGTGGTGGTGGATAGGAAGAACTGTGGGGCTTCTGGCATTGGAGAGGAAGGAGCAGGCTGTTTAAATATGAGCATGTCTGTTGGCGATAACACTTCAGCAGCTTTGATCGTTTTCTCAGATGACCTGGGTAGCAGGAAGAGGGAGAATAAGAAGGAGATTAAGGAGATGATCCTCCATGAAGAAGAAACCATCTTACACTCGGGCGCCGACTGGAATAGAGGGGAGCAATTTCCAAACATGATCTTGGAAGCTCAGCGTCCACGGAGAAACAAGAGAAAGGCAGAGAGGGAATACTGCCGACGGACCTCGCTCAAGGTCAACTTTAAAGACATTGGCTGGGACAGTTGGATTGTGGCGCCTCCAGGATATGACGCCTTCGAATGTAGAGGGCTGTGCTACCACCCACTAACGGACGAATCAACCCCATCCAAACATGCCCTTATCCAGACATTGATCAACATTAGGGACCCCAAGAGGGCCAACATGGCGTGCTGTGTCCCCATCAAACTGGACCCCATTACAGTCATGTATCAGGAGAATGGACGTCTCACTATAAGATACCTGTATGAAGAGATGAAGGTGGCAGAGTGTGGCTGCAGGTAGTTGGAGAGGGTTGGTTGTTTGCTTTGGTGGTAGCACAGGTGATTGTAATAGTTCTAATGCTGCATTCCATTCAAGTAAGTCTGATGTTCACAGGTGAGAAGTTGTGTAACCATCACCATGGCCCACATTGGTCCACTGGCGAGAGCTAAGACCAGATCTAAGATAAAAAATTAACACCTCTCACAACTTTCCTATTTATCCCAATGCAACAGCATCAGTGATATTCTTTAAAAAAAATGAAGACCAATCCAATCATACTGGTCCAAATTGCACACACACTCATAAATATAATTCCCCTAAATGAGCAATTTTTCATCAAGATCTGTGAATTACTGCCTGGGAAATTGGTGAAATTGTCGAAAACACAATGTTAAAGAAAGTGGGGAAAGAATCCTGGATCTGTGCCTATGTCCAGATCCCCACTGAAATGTAATGGGTTCTTCCTTGGCCCATGTCCCACCCTTCCACCAGGTTCAGTGGAAGTTTGTTCCGTAATTTTGCTTAATCCTGCTGACAATCAACAAAAATACCAATTAACAAACATGACAAAACCTCCTTTATGGTGGGTAAGGCCTAGGTCATTAAAATTCATCCATTGAGGATCATAAATGTAGTAAGAACAGCAATGAGTTAACAAACTACTGTACCGCCTCTCTGCCAATCTGTGAACACAATGGATGCAGAGAGAGGTGTGCTGCTCCCTGACAGGGCTGTACTGGTGATTCTCTTCTATGGAGAGTGGTTAAGGTTTGTCGCTAGATTTGTTGCTGTTTTTTTGTTGTTTTTTTGAAAGACATTTGTTAAACGAATGAAATAATAGAATATTTGTGCCAATTTTTATTAAAAGAGCAACAGTCAACTCCCAACACTCATCTGGCTGACCAATGATGCAATAAGAGGACAACTCCATCACTCACTTAGTCATATTTGGAGATGTGGAGCTGGACCTTGGCTGGTCCAACCAAATAGAATTGAGGTCTCGTGTTTGAATTAAATAAATAGGATGTACAGTGGGACTATATTCTTTTACATTGTAGCTATGAAACTATATAATGAAGCATTTAGAGTTTATGCTTTTCCTTTAAATTTATTGTTGGCAAGAAGTTGAAAACTAGTGAAATGTCATGAATGCAGCGTAACAGGAGAACACCCAGCAGGTCAGTTACACTTGTTCTTTTTGTTTCCTGTGTGTATTCCTGTGCTGAAATGGATCATATTCAGAACCTTTGACCTTTGCTCAAATTACTGTATCTCTTTTATAAATTTCACTTGGTTATACTACCTGGCAGCGAACCAAAGGAAGCAGACCTATTTATAGGATATTGTATATTTAATACTTATTGTATGTATATTTAAAGATTGTCCTTGCAATATCTTGTATTTCTATTTGTATTTTTTATATAAGAAATAATTTAGCGAAATGCTCATCCATTCGTAACGCAATGTTTGTTAAACAAATAAATTGGTCAGTTGTTATTAATGGGATGATATTTTTAGGTGCGCTGACATGTATGTAAATCTGTATATTATGATTGAAAGTGTCATTTTTCGTAATAACTGTATATATAATAATTTTAAATTTTTTCAGCAGTCTTCAAATTACTGCCAGCAAACTTGTACGGAAAGTACAGCCTATACAATGGTCAGCTTACATATGCATGCAGTTTCCTATTGCTTATGTGGGCTATGGAAAACACACGACCGTAAGGTGTATTCATCTATATGATGCAGACGTTCTCCCTGTGAAAAAAGTCCTGAATTTGATAAGATAACAGTTAAACAAAGAAGTTTCTGCCAAATCTACGATTAAAAACCTGCCTCCATCTGAGTGTTAGAGCTGCTGACCCAAAATAACTCAATCCATTTGGCTTACAGGCTTCACTGCACTGTTTGTCTCTTGACGTCTACAATTTGTTTTAGGATTTAAAACCATTAAATTAATAAATATAAATCTCGGATGAAATTCTGTGTCACAAAAAAAAATGTTATTCTTTCTATATTATCTACACAGCTCATCCTGCATTTACTGAATTGTATAATATTTTGGGCATGACTTGATGTCTTTCTCTTACCCTTTAACGTCCTGTAATAACTATACAGGTTTTGTACCCAGAGACATGAAAGTCCATCCAATAAGAACATTGCAGCAAACAAGCACAGCAAATACAGAAGATTTTCTTGGCCCCATTTGACCCAAAAACACATTTGCATCTCCATTGCATCTTTTTGCTGCATCTAAGTGTTTATACAGGATCGAGGCAAGATGTTTTTAGTGAAGTTACATGTCTGAACTATCATCACATCAGCCTTGAATTGTCTAATATATCAACTGTGCAAATAAAGACGGATGTGCAAGTTAACACCAGAGCGTATTTTTGTTGTTATTGTTATGTTTCTCCATGACAAACCTTTGTATTTATGCTATGTATAGATCATTCAGACCTTGGATTGGTATGAACAGTGGTATGGAAACCTCCACATTCCTTACACAGTGCCCTAAAATTCATGTGGTGAATTAGATTCTATCTTTGTGCTATCTAAATTGCACATGGTGGGAATCACAGGGTAACTCACGATACGATACCTGGTCCATGATTACGATAATACCATGATACAGCGATTCTGCGATAAATAATATATTGCAAGACAATCATATAACGATACATCACAATCACTGTCTAACTGATGAAGAATAAAAAATGCCAATAAAGACATTAAGTGAAGGATTTGTGCACGTATTAACTGCAATCAGTTTCATGGAAATAAACTGATCTTGTCAATGTCCACATCATTGTGGCATCATTCCAATGTAAAAAAATAACCATAAACTGGCAAAAGTCCAAACTATAATAATATATATATCTGCATAAATAAATAAGTAAATAATGATATTTGGCACCGGCATATCGATAATCCTACCTCATGACAACGATATATTGCCGTATCGATATTTTTTCCCACCCTGAATAAACAACAACAAAATAAATTTAAGAAAAACAAGACAAACTTACAATGGTTTCTGAAAGTATGAAGTCTCACAGTCGTCTCACAAGTTTCTCAAAGTGACTCAGGAACAGGTGAGTCACTCAAACAGGAAGACCCTCCACTTCCGGGTTTGCGTTGTCACCCTCTATTTGCGCTGGTGCGCCCCTCAAACTGGGGATACACAAAAGGCCACAGTGTCACCTAGTGGCTTTAGTATGAACAACATATGTTCCACTCTATATAAATGTAAATCCAATATTAAATCATCTTAAAAGGCTGCTAAATGCTCCATTTAGGTGGTTGCTAACTGTCTCTGTCTGTCATTTAGTGCTATGCAGGTGGGGTACAGGACATTACTCAGGCTTTAGGGAATCCAAACTGACTAATTAGTAGATAGTTACCATAGCTGTTCTTTGACTATGCTTACACAATTGTATGGCAACTAATGAGATTTTTTAAGTCTCTACCAGAGTTGGGGTTTTTTTGCAACTGTATTTAACACAAGTTTGCAATCAGGGGATTCCTAGCTGCTCTTATATTTGACACATGAGGACAAAGTAACACAGGGTTCAGTGTTGCAAATGTCTAGATTCCTGGGAATTGCTGAAGAAGGGATTGCATTTTGCAATGTATGAGGCGGTATTAAAAGTTAAGACGCTAAGATAGGCTGAGCACCGTCTAGAATTCGGAAGCTGCATAAGTCTGAGCTGCAAAAATGTGTAGATCAGGGTCCTGCGTCGAAGGACTCATGTCACGTTCAAGCTTGAAGTACAGACCTACTTCTTCAATAAACTGAGTTTGAATTACATGATAGGAAAAGTTGTCAGCTTAGCACTTCTGATCAAATGTTATTCAGAGCAACACTTTTCTGACCTTTCCCTTTTCACTCTGTTCACCAAATGAAAATGTGTCGCTTTTGAAAAAACAATAGTGTAATGCAAGGCAGTGGAAAGTAAGCAAGTCATTCAGTCCAGATAAAACCTTTACAAGGAACCTTTTGTTCCTATATTCATAATATAGGCACGATTTCCCCCTATTCTGATCCTGCATGTGATTTAAGAAGGCTTTGCCACGTGTCCACAAACTGTAATCATGTCATCGTGGAATGACCCAGACATGACCCGCAAAGCTACCAGTGGCACCGAAATACACCACCGTAAGCTTTTATAACAGAGAAGGGAGAGAGAGTGAGAGGGAGGGGGGAAAGTGCGAGAGATTCTGTAAATGTGTTGCACCCATCCGCCCACACTCATATTTCAAACCAATTAAATGCCCACGTTTTTTTCCTAAACAGAAATTTGAGGTGGTATAAAACAATTGGGAATTTAGAAAATTATACAGAATGTAATCCAAACACAAAGGAGACTGCACTGTAGTTTGGACAAAGTCAAAGCAAATGCATGACATTTAAATTATTGTGTTTGTGTGGGAGAGGAAAGACACTGTATCTCCTCTACACCAATTTCTATTGTGTCTGCCATTGTCTGCTGGCTGATGCACCACAGATAATACGATTAAAGGTTTATTGGGAACAAAAGCCTCTTATGATGATGTGGTTGTTATCCAAAAACAGCCTACCACAATGACAATGTTCCCTCCTCCAAAAACCACCATCCTTCGACACAGACAAATGAGCTAACACACCCCAGTGAAAGCAAAGGCAGAGAAGTTCTCTTTCCATGAGTAATGATGAAGACTCAACACACACCACCACTGGTATTGATGCTTCTCCTATGTACCCTCTCTGCCAACTCATCATTCCAGCCCGCTCTGGTGTTAGAAATGGCCAAGATTCTGCTGGAAAACTACTGCTTTCCAGAGAACCTGGTTGGGATGCAGGAGGCCATCCAACAAGCAATCAACAGCGGAGAAATCCTGCGGATTTCCGATAGGAAGACCCTTGCAGCTGTACTCACAGTCGGAGTACAAGGGGCACTGAACGACCCACGGCTGACTGTGTCTTACGAGCCCAATTTCGTCCCAGTGATGCCCCCGATACTGCCCTCTCTCCCCAGAGAACAACTGATCCGGCTGGTGAGGAACTCTGTCAAGGTGGATATCCTGGAAAACAACATTGGCTATTTGCGGATAGATCGGATCATTGGGGAGGAGACAGCAGCGAAACTTGGCTCCCTGCTGAAGGACAACATCTGGGACAAAGTTGCTCGCACATCCTCTCTGATTTTTGATTTGAGGTATAGCACAGCTGGACAACTGTCTGGAGTTCCCTTTATAATCTCCTATTTCTCTGACCCTGAGCCCATCTTTCATATAGACACTGTGTATGACAGGCCCTCAAATACAACCAGGGAGCTGTGGACCATACCATCAATTAAGGGACAGAGGTATGGAAAGAAGAAAGACGTGATTATTTTGACGAGCAAACGTACCATGGGGGCTGCTGAGGCAGTGGCATACACATTAAAAAACCTAAAGAGGGCTATAATCGTTGGAGAGCGATCTGCTGGTGGGTCAGTAAAAGTCAGAAAGATAAGGATTGGAGGATCAGAGTTCTACATAACAGTTCCTGTGGCAAGATCTGTCAGTCCAATCACAGGCCAGAGCTGGGAGGTCAGTGGCATTCCCCCAACAGTCAACGTCATTGCAAAGGAAGCTGTCCCAAAAGCAAAGTCCCTTCTGGCTGTGAGGAGTGCCATTCCACAGGTTGTTCAGAGCATCTCCAACATAATCAGGAGGTGGTATGCTTTCACTGACCGAGTCCCAGCTCTTCTTCAACATCTGCAAACTATGGACTTGTTCTCTGTCATATCTGAGGAAGATCTGGCAATGAGACTCAACCAGGACCTCCAGACTGTGACAGAGGATCCACGACTCATCATCAAATACATGCAAGACAATGCTGCCATTGAAGAGGGGGACCCTGAGCTTTACAAAGTCCCTGATGATTCAAAATTATTAAGAACACTGATTGAAACAACGTTTAAAATTGAAATTCTCCAGGGCAATACTGGCTATCTCCGCTTTGACAAGTTTGTTGAGTTTTCTCCACTGATTAAATTAGAGGAGTTCTTCGCTAAAAAGGTGTGGGAGCCCTTAAAAGACACCAGTAACCTGATTATTGACCTTCGCTATAATACTGGTGGATGCTCTACCTCTCTAGCTCTTATTTTGTCATATCTGTATGACACTTCCCAGAAGCATCACTTTTTCACAATATATGACCGGATTCAGAACACAACAACAGCACATGACTCCTACCCTCAAATTACAGGCCCGAGCTATGGATCCAAACGCGGGGTTTATGTGTTGACCAGTTACTACACAGCAAGTGTTGGTGAAGAGTTTGCTTACCTAATACAATCCCTACATCGTGGCACAGTCATTGGGGAAATTACATCTGGTACCCTAATGCACTCAAAGATGTTTCAAATAGAAGGGACAGGTCTTGCCATCACTGTCCCCGTCATTAACTTTATTGACAACAATGCCGAATGCTGGCTGGGAGGTGGTGTGGTCCCTGATGCCATCGTCCTGGCTGAGGAAGCTGTAGATCACTTTCATGAGATCGCAGATTTCCATCAGGGGCTCAGGTCCCTAATGGAGGTAATTGGGGAACTGCTAGAAAAACACTATGCCATCCATGAAGTCGCCCTGCAGGTCAATAAGGTGCTGCTGAGCAAATGGGCTGAGGGACAGTACTGGTCAGTGGTGGATTTTGAATCTTTGGCATCTCAATTGACGTCAGACCTCCAAGAGGCTTCAGGTGATCACCGTCTCCATGTCTTCCATTGTGATGTTGAGCCTGAGACTATTCATGACGTCGGAAAGATCCCCACAGCAGAGGAAGTGGGATACATAATTGACGCTTTGTTTAAAATTGAGCTTCTGCCAGGTAACGTTGGCTATCTAAGATTTGACATGATGGCCGACATAGAGGTGTTAAAAGCCATTGGCACACAGCTAATAGACTTAGTGTGGAGTAATATAGTAAACACAGATGCTCTCGTAATTGACATGCGATACAACACTGGTGGTTTTTCAGCAACAATTCCCCTTCTGTGCACCTATTTCTTTGACGTAGAACCTCTGCTGCATCTTTACACCATCTTCGATCGCACCACGACCACAATGACAGAGGTCATGACATTGCCTCAGGTCAGGGGTCAAAGGTATGGGTCCTCCAAGGATGTCTACATCCTCACCAGTCATATGACTGGGTCCGCAGCTGAAGTGTTCGTCCGCACAATGAAGGACCTAAACAGGGCCACAATTATTGGAGAGCCAACCATTGGAGGGTCTCTATCAAGTGGAACCTATCAGATAGGGGACAGCACCCTGTACGCTTCCATCCCGAACCAGGTTGTTTTGAGTGCCACCACTGGGAAGATGTGGAGTGTTTCAGGGGTTGAGCCTCATGTTTTTGCCCAGGCAAGTAATGCTCTTCATGTAGCACAGAGACTAATAGAAGCAAAGCTGTTGAAGAGAGAAAACAGTAAATAGATTGTTTTATTCTTATTTCTTAACATATAATAGCTCAATTTGTCTTTGTGTTTAGCCACCACTTAAACCCGAAACAGGCCACTTGTTGAGAGCTGCATGTATGACTGGCCTTCTTGTTTTCCACATAAAAATCAAACATGTAATCCACTGACCATAGTCACAGTACACAAAACAGTCTTGTTCTGTATAATCTATCCCTGAGCTGCTTTTCCTCAATCTAACTGGAGATCGAGATCTCCTTGTTATACCAGAAGAGTTAAATATTTGTGCTTTTTAGAGATTTACGGTCACAGGGTAAGCACTGTTTCAGATGCCTTTTCACAGGGATATCATCATGGAAACAATAATCTTTGTTTATCCATTTTTAGATGTAATAGAAAATGTTGGTTCTTCACAAGCTGTATCTGCATTTATATTATTTCCCCAAACCCCAGACCTGGCAGCTGTATGTATCCAAATGTATTGCATTAGTGTTTATCTCACTGGAGGAAGGAAGTTACCAAACCTTAATCTACTTATCTACCGTGGTATTTTCACAACCTCAATTTCTTCATAAAGTAAATTCTATTGCACTTTGTTATTTATATGATGGCTGTATGAACCCATATCTATATATTTTATTCAGTAAAGTTGCCTTTGTCTCTTCTGTTTTGTTGTTTTCTGTGTGATTCCCTTTCATTCCATATTAAATGCTTTGTATTGGAAGGTGAATGTTCAGTTCTTTATACATGAAAAATTATTTCAACATTATATAAATGCATGTTAATATCCTTTACGTATTGACTCTTTATGGTAGTTACATTATTTGTCATTCATTTGTCAGTATTTTCTCTTTTGCTTTGCATTGTGTTTTTCAGTCTGCTTGAATCTATATCTGAGCTTTTCTGTTCTTTAACCACAAAACCAGCAGAGGGAGCAAGCATCAAACAAACCAAAACTGAATCTTGTTCTTATTCATGCCACTTTTAAAAGTAAACAACCAACAACTGCAATGAACTGTAAACCATTTAAGAAAAAAAAAAAGAACCAAGTGGAATTTAAATATACTTTCAGTACAGGTATCAAAAGGAGTGTTCCCTGTGTTGAAGAGCCCATTGAGCAGCTTGTGTTGAGTTATATGGCAGTAACTTGTTTTGATTTTTTATATTTTCTTGTGCTTTCATTCACAAGAATTACATAATACACACACATTATACTGATATAATAGTATGCATAAATGTACTGACACCAAGGGGCTCAATAAGCAAACAGTGATTTACTCTAACAGGATGATTACTTTCATCATCCTTAACTCCTTTCTTTATAATTGTAATTCATAGAGATGGCCTAATTTGACACACAAAGCTTTAAAGAGGTGTATGTAATGGAAATTTAAGTCTCTTATCTTTTGCAACACTCTTTTGTTACTAAATCTTCCTGGCTAAGTTGTTATTGCCTTGCAGAAGCACTGAGGATAATACGCTTAGAGGTTTATTGTGGGCTAAATCCTCTTATGAGTGTGTTAACAGAAACCTTGCAGCCAATATGTGCCATTTGAAAAAGCACCTCTTCGAGGAAGGAGGTCTGGCTTTTCGGCAGCCATTCCCATTTACCTAATTCAACTAAACTAAACTGACAAAAATGGCAAGGGCCATATTTTTGGTAGCATCTCTTTTAATTATAGGAAATGTTTTATTTACCCATGCAGCATTTTCCCCCAGCCTCATTGTTGATATGGCAAAGATCATCATGGACAATTACTGCTCGCCAGAGAAGCTGGCAGGAATGAAGGAGGCAATTGAAGCAGCCAACAGCAACACGGAGGTTCTCAACATCCCAGATGCCGAAACCTTGGCTATGGTCCTCAGCTCTGGAGTCCAGAGCACAGTCAGTGACCCACGTCTGAAGGTCTCCTACGAGCAAAACTATGTCCCTGCCGTTCCCCCGAAGATGCCTCCCTTGCCTGCCGATCAGCTCATTGCCGTCCTCCAGACATCCATCAAGCTCGACATCCTGGAGGGCAACACTGGCTACTTGAGGATTGACCACATCCTTGGGGAGGAGGTCGCTGAAAAAGTTGGCCCTTTGCTCCTAGATCTGGTCTGGAATAAAATCCTGCCAACTTCATCCCTCATCTTCGACTTACGCTACACTGGCAGCGGGGATGTCTCTGGAATCCCCTACATTGTGTCTTACTTCACACAAGCCGAGCCTGTGATCCACATTGACAGTGTATATGACCGTCCGTCAAACACCACCACAAAGCTGTTCACTATGACCACACTGTTGGGAGACAGATACGGTGTTACCAAACCCCTCATTGTCCTCACCAGCAAAAACACCAAGGGCATTGCCGAGGATGTAGCCTACTGCCTCAAGAGCCTGAAGAGGGCCACCATTGTAGGCGAGAAGACCTCAGGGGGCTCTGTGAAAGTCGATAAAATCAAAGTGGCTGACACTGACTTCTACGTTACCGTGCCATCTGCAAAGTCCATCAATCCCATCACTGGCTCCACTTGGGAGGTTGTAGGTGTGACCCCTGATGTGGAGGTCAATGCTGAAGACGCCCTCGCTACCGCAATCAAAATCGTCAACCTCCGGGCTCAGGTTCCAGCCATCATTGAGGGATCAGCATCCCTGATTGCTGCCAACTATGCCTTTGAGGATATTGGGGCTAGTGTTGCAGAAAAGTTAAAAGGGCTCCTGGCAAACGGAGAGTACAGCATGGTTGTTTCCAAGGACGGTCTGGAGACAAAGCTGTCTGCTGACCTCAAGACCCTTTCTGGGGACAAGAGCCTGAAGACCACCAGCAATACCCCAGCTCTTCCACCCATGGTAGGACCCTTGTTCATGAGATACAAGATATTTTTGGTCCAGAAATTGATTATTATTGTCAATTTAACAAATACATGTTTTAAATTGTAGGTGTTGCGTTAGGATATATATTTGTTTACTCTCATTGAGCTTGCAAGAAAGGGTAAAAATACCGTTATAGAATTTACTTTGAATAATGCATATATTAGACAATAACATGCTTCAGATTTTAGCTCTATTTTCTGCTTGTCTTTCTTGCCAGGATTATTCACCAGAGATGTTCATTGAGCTGATCAAAGTCTCCTTCCACACCGACATATTTGAGAACAACATCGGCTACCTGCGTTTTGATATGTTTGGAGACTTTGAGGAGGTCAAACCTATCGCCCAAATTATCGTTGAGCATGTGTGGAACAAAGTTGTCAACACTAATGCCATGATCATCGACCTGAGGTTTGTTGTTCTACTCGCAGAGCTTCTGCTTAAAATTGTACATTTACGTTTATTTTGGAATACAAATCATCCGCTAAACCTGCTAAAGCTAATCAGCCCATGACTAAATTTAGGTTTTACTTATAAGTTACTTAACTTTATTAGTGCCTGCATAAATGAAAGGTTTACAGAGGTTAATTTTAATGTTATCGAGAATCTAGGCTCCCTATGACTGTTGTGTAACTGTACTTTCAGGAACAACCTTGGTGGCCCAACAACAGCCATTTCTGGTTTCTGCTCTTACTTCTTTGATGCCGACAAGCAGATTGTGCTGGACAAGCTGTACGACAGAACTTCCGGCAATACCACAGAGCTCCTCTCCTTGTCTGAACTCACTGGTAATTCATTTTTAAGTCATTGTATTGTAGCAACAGGCTATTAGCTGGGGAAATATTTAATGGCTAAAGAACCAGTTAAATCAATCATGAAATGACGTAGACCGATAACACAGCTATACAGGGTTATTATTATTATTTTGGGCTTAAATTCAATAGGTGGCCAGAAGCACAGCTCTAAGAAAACTTTTGACTTTTACCTGCTGGCTGTGTATAATAGCAAATGTTTGCTAAGCAGTTGGCTTAAGTGTTGATAGAATATTTCTGCTGCCCTCAACTGACAAAAAATTACAGACCATAGAAGCATCTGCATTTTGTATTTGTGTTTAGGAATCATCCCACAGTTGTACAGACACGCTGCACCCTATTCTTAAGTTAATTAACTTCCATATTCATAGCTACACTGTCAATCATAATGCCCTGCCATTTTCTTCTCTTCTATTCAATTAAACCCTTTTCACAACCCACAAATCACTTCTCTACTTCATCAACCTCACATTTTAACCTCGCTCTGCCTCCTCCTCATCCACTACCTTAGGCACAAGGTACGGCTCAAAGAAGAGCCTGATCATCCTGACCAGTGGAGCGACTGCCGGTGCCGCTGAGGAGTTTGTTTACATCATGAGGAGGTTTGGCCGTGCTATGATTGTTGGAGAGACCACCGCCGGAGGCTCCCACCCACCAAAGACCTTCCCTGTTGGTGAGACTGACATCTTCCTCAGCATCCCCACTATCCACTCTGACACTACCGCCGGGCCAGCGTGGGAGGGAGCTGGCATCGCACCTCACATACCCGTCTCAGCTGACGCTGCCCTCGAGACCGCCAAGGCCATCTTCAACAAGCACTTTGCAGGCCAGAAGTAAACCAGGCCCTGAAATGGGGTTTCAACAGTCACTTTTGCTTTGGCAGCCAAATGGTTACAAGATTTAGACTCTAGATTTGTCTAAGAACAAAAGAATGTAGACTAAGTACAATGAATGTGTCATTTTCCCATAAGCCTTGTTAGCATGTTTGAAAAGTAGCACAAAGGTTGAACAGGTTGAAAGTTTTTATTCTTGTTGAATTGTAATCTGGCTCCTGAGGTTTTCAGGATGGATGGTGGTGAAAAGTTGCAATATGAAGACAACTTTCCATGATGTCATTTTTGAGAATTTGTGCAAAAGAGAAGAAACAAGTTAAGTAAACAGTTAAAATTGCTTTAAAACAAGTTTGCCAGATATTAGGAATTCAGAAGTCTTAAGAAGTCCACTTGATACTCTGGTGAGAAAAGCATCATGTGATGCCCTCACTGCATATGCTGTAAATGCTGTACATCTTTAATGCAGTAAAGATCATGCCATGTGGAATGTGATTGTATCAGCTCCAGTGTTGAGACACAATAAAAAAATTCTATTAAAATACACAAAAGTGTGTGTTTGTCATGTTTTACAGACTATGAATGTACCATAAATCTCACTTACAATGACGTGATGGCAGCTCCTACCATGAGCCAACAGCTGAAATGTGAGAATGAAACATTTCTCTTCATGATGCTGCTAAATGATAACATCAGTTCACTCAGGATGGAGAAAAAATAAATACATCTCCAGCTGTACCACGGTAAACAAGGTCGCGGTACCAACAGAAAACCCACAGAGGATTTTTATCGAGATTGAAAGTGAAGTGCAGCACACGCACAATCTGCTTCAAGGGTTGTGACACAGTTTCTCAATCCTTGTCTTTTGTGGCTCCATGTGGATCAGACCAAAAGATCTGCTCTGAATGATCGTACTTACATCTATCAAGGACTTGCAATGTGGACTTAATAACAATTAAACAAACAAACAAAAACTCAATCTTCAGTGTTGTGCATGCTCACCAGGTAACCAAGATGAAATGTCGTTCAATTAACATTTGATTTTATTTAAGAAATGTAGCCTAGAGTACGTCCCTCTATTCAATGTTTTTGCTGGATACTGTTGTTTATGTGAGGCATTTGGGGTCACTACTGTCACTACTACTATAACTAATAAGTAATTAAGTAAATATTTTGATGCAGGCCATACATATGAGGTGATACTTGATATGCTGTCAACTTCTCACATCACAATGAGTATTCACAAGTTTAAAAGAGGGTTGTTCAGAGGAAAGAGCTGCTCCCATAGTTATAAAGACGAGCAGTGCATTCATCCAATCAGAGGCAATCAGCGGGTACTGCCCATTTCCTTTAGAAGCTGATGTTGTTGTGTTTTATTGATATGTTGCTGTGTTTTTATTTGTTTTTGTTTTTAAATTTTGTTATTGTGTTTTGTTTATCTGCTTTTTTTTCATTTGCCATTGTGTTTTTTGATTCGTTTTTTTTTTTTTAGATTAGATGTTGTGTGTTCTGATTGGCTGTGGGTTTTGAATTGTTGACGTTTTATGTTTTGTTGTTGTGTATTCAAAATTATTATTGTGTTTTCTGACTTGCTTTTGTGTTTTCTTATTTGCTGGTGTGTTTTTGATTTGCTGCTGTGTTTTTTGATTGTGATCTGCTATTGTGTCATTTGATTCGTTATTGTGTTTTCTGATTCCTTGTTGTTCTGATTTGCTGTGGTTTTCTGATTCGATGTTGTGTTTAATTGCTTTGTTGCTGTGTTTTTTTAGATTTTTGCGTATTTTGTTTTGCTGTTGCACATTTTAATATATGTTGTTATGTTATGTGTTTTCTGACTTGTTTTGTGTTTTCTTATACGCATTATCTGTTCTGTTATTGTGTTCTCTTATTTGCCATTGTTTCTTTTATATTGTTTGATCTGTTACGTTATCTCACTTGTGTTTTCCTTTCTGATTACCCATTTTTATTCTATTCATTTATGTGTTGTTGTATTTCACATGTATGGTTGTGATTTGCAGTGCAGGGCCTCTGTGCCTGCTGCTGTAAGACCCATGTATAAAACTGCAGGTAAACACATCGCCTCCCTGTGTTTAAAGTGAAAAGGCAGCTGTACTGAACCTCAGCAGTGTTAAACAGGGACAGTGATATATTCCTCCCAAACTTCTCCAGTGTGCCACGTGAGGGCGGCGCACGGAGGGGATGTTGACCCATTTTCTCCTCTTTCTCTCTCTCTCTCTCTCTCTTCTCCCCTTCCTCCTCCTCAGGATGAAACATGAAACCTGTTCCACTTGAGCCAAGTCTGTCCCCGTGGGCTCCCAGCTCCTCCAACTCCGCTTTCACTTGGCTTTTTTTTTTCTCACACTCAAAAAACAGCGTTGACACTTTGTCAGGGACGCACAGACACTGCATCGTCTTCTCCTTTGTCTTCTCTCTCTCTCTCTCTCTCTCTCTGTCTTCGGATGTGTTCGTGCGAGCTGTGGGATCGTGAGCCATCTGAAACCCTGATCTGTTTCTCATGACTCCTTTCTTCGGTGGCTGTGATGCGGTGTCACCGGTGATGGCTGCAAACTGAGCACAGCAAACACAAAGAGACGCAGCGCCTGCATCTTTTTTGTCCTTGTCGCATCTCCTCTCTGTCTCTGGGATGTAAGAAGTCACTAAAGTACAGTTTTTTTTTCTTCTTTTTTCTTTCTTTTGTTTTACACAAAGGAACTAACTTTTTTTTTTTTTTCCACCCACCCCCCCGAGGAGAAACTATGGCGAGACTTGTGTCGAATATGCGTCTTGTTGTGTTTTTGTTGGGATTATTTTTGCTGGGCTCTCCATCGGGAGGTGAGCCGGAGCCGCAGGAGGAGGAGCAGGAGGAGCCGGAGAGCTCCTGTCAGGGAGCATTTGACCTCTATTTTGTCCTCGATAAGTAAGTGGACACCATTTAATGTTCATGATAGTGTACATCTCGGACACCACCGGTCTTACAGAGGCTTCCCCTGTGAAAGAAGCTGGCTAAACACCCCCCCCCCCGAACAATTCAGCTAGCAGCTCCATTTAAAGTTAAAGTTAAAGCTCTTGTTTCAGGTCTTTATTTGAGTTCGAAGACAAAATGGCTGGTTCATCTAAACACATATGAGGTTCATTCCTTTCAGCTTCTGACGTGAACGTTTAAATAAAGTTAGGTTGATTAGCATCTGTGCAGATGTGGTGACGTCATCAAGGAAGCTGACTCGCAAGAGCACACTTTGCTGAATAGGCAAAAAACGAGGGGCCACTGGTTGGATGCAAGTAGCTGATAAAACAATCTTAATAAGGATCGCAATATGATTTTCATTCATAACAATACAAACACAGGTTCAATTTGAATCAATATATTATTGTGCATTAGATCTACCTCGCTTTGCTTTGCCGTTTATCAAGTCTTTGTCATTGTCTGCACATAAAGGAGAGTTGGATTGTAGGGCTGGTAAATGAAGCAATACGAATAATCATTGCAACATAATTCTCATCAATCAAAAGCTTTATTATTTATAGATATAATGCTTATGCATTGTGCAAGCACAGTGAGGAGGTTGAAAATATCATTGATGGACATCAGATTCATTTAAAAAGTTTTGCTTTGACTTGAGAACATGTGAGAGTATCAAATAGAATACAAAAATATAAAATAAAACATAACACAGAATCAAAATACAGACAATCTGAGACCTAAATATCATTTTTAGACAAATGTATTCAAGTAAAGTGCAGTGGCACAAGGTGAGTGTAGGAGGATGAATACTGTATCTGTGCATTATGTATGTATACCAGTTCAAAACTGATCCATCTCTTTCTCAAAAATCAAAACCCCATCTTTCTCTTTTCTCATCCTCGACAAAAGAAAGACATTCAGTTTTTCCACAGAAATGGCATTTCTTCACTGGAGGGACTTTTTTTCTTTCCTGCTCTTTACTTAGTGACCGCTCACCGTTCGCTCGCTCATTTCCACTCCCTGTACGCCCACATTGGAAAAATGTTGTGGTTATGTGACATCTTAGTGCTGGACTTCAGCAGCTGGGCTCAGGCTGCCAGGGGGGAAGATAAAATGTTAGAGAAACTTCTGCAGGGCCTGTTATTTTCCCAGTGCATTAACAGTGTAGCTCATAGGCTCTGAAGTACAGTAACATCCTGTTGCTCCACAGAACTTGTCCTCTGTGCTATATGGGGAGTCAAAATGCACAAAAACTCGTAGACTGAATCAATGTGTGACTATCATCGCTGTAACCAAACAAAGCACCATCACTGTAAGACACCTGGGCAGCTTTGAAGGAGGACCTGCTTACAGCACAATAACAACCTTGTTGTGAGAGATACAAACGTTTTTTTCTTTTGTTAATCAAACTGCTTGTTTTTAAAATTGAAGTATATTGTTGTATTAGCTCCTCCTATTCCTCCTCCTTCACTTATGGAGCAATGCCAGGAATTGGGAGGTGGAACAAGAAAGGACAGGAAGCAACAACATTTATGGAAAATGTGGTCTTAATTTGGCGGGGATAAAAATGTTGCGCACAGCACCTTTAAAAGTTTTGTGGCCTGATGAGAAGTTTCATGCAGATGAGAAGAATGAGTGACTTGTATAACAGCTTTAATGTGATTGTTTGTCGGGCCAAAGGGCTTACATTGTTTACACTGGTGGGCCCTCAATTAGGATTCTACATGACATGTTAAAGAGCCGAGGGCAACTATGACATCAAGCCATCATGTTGATTTCGCTAAAAGTGCTATGAAAACTCCAACAGGATATCATAATGCAATTAAGATGTTTACACGTCTACATGTTCTGATTTATCGGATGTAAACATAGTCCCTGTAAGATCGTTGTTTTACCTACTGTGCTTAAACAGAACCTGTGAAATGTTTCCTTCTCGCCATTCGATTCCTTTGTAGAAAAGGACACGAACATGGTGGGACTGTAGCCCAGATGTGAAAGGCTGCTTTTGGCTTGTGCTCATTTGGTAAACACTGACACATGCTGCAAATAAGGAAACTGTCTATTTTGTTCAGTGTCAGATGCTATTGTTAGCTCCCCTGTGTGCTCTGGTTCCCACTCTGAGGGTGGCTTACAAGGTTCCGATATTTGTTGTGGACTTCAAACAGAAGGAAGCTCATTAGAGACCAACTCCAGCCGACCCTCTACCCCATCCCTCAGGCCTGAGCCGGTTTTATGAGACACATTCTGAACTCTATTGATCCATATGAAAGGTGTAAAGATCAATGTGAGGAGGTTGTAGCAGGCGGAGAAGCAGAGGACGCAGCATACTAAAATGTTGAAAGGTTTTTGCCAGCCTTTCATGTCCATAAAGAACTACTTTGGGGAATTTTTTAACCTGTTGCTGCCTAAACTTAAAATTTTAAAAACAGAGATGATTTGTGTTGAACATTGATTGCTTGGTTGAAGAGCATACAGAGCTACAAGACTACTTCTCGTTTCTCACACAGCCATAGAGGATGTTGGAGCCAATCTCTCATCAGACTGTAAAGCTAACTGTATGGCCATGCTAACACAGCAGCGCTTTGAGCTAAATGCTAACATCAGCAGGCCAACCTGCTCAAAAAGACAATGCTAATATATTTTGTGTAGCAGATATAACATCTACCGTGTTCATTCTCTTACGTTTAGTGTGTTAGTATGTTATATTTCTATTTACTTTCGTTTTGTATATGTCCTATCTGCTAACATGGAGGAGACAGTGTTTATGACCTACTCCAGCCAGCAGGGGGGCAATCAAGACTATTTTGCTTCACTTTTGGGGGACTGTAATGTCATCCATCTTTATGAGCAGTTTATGGTTCAATCCAAAGAAAATGAAAACTGCCTTTAGCCATTATGCTCCAGTGCCCACTACTGGAATCAGATGCCCTTGCCGATAACATATGCTTTGAATTTATCAGTTTTATGATGCTTTTATTATTCTTTCTTGAATTGGTTTTAAATTTGCTTTATTGTTTTTATTCTATTTTTCATTAAACCTGTATTTATTTTAATTTATATTTATATTTTGCAAGATAAGATGCATTATGATTACACATGCCTTGCCTCAGAATGAGTGACATGCTTTGGGCACTGTGAAGATGGTCTTGAATTTTACAGTTAGGAGGAGAGTTAACTGCTGAGTTGGCTCATAAACTTGACTCCAGAGACATTTATTGCAAACTCAGGCAGATGATGTCACGTCATGACTCAAGCATGTAGGACAGTGCTCTCTGAGACATACAGGCGGCTGCAGTCTGAAGCATATAGAAGGTAATGACTGCAGGTTGCCAGGTTGAATCTGGGACAGCTGTTACTGAGCTTAGAAAATATGGGATTTAGCAAGACATTATCCTTAACTGCAAAGTGGTGTGGATAACTTAAATTGTATATGATATATACATAACGGAAAGCAGGGTTTTTTCCATTACAAGCTAGACGTTGTAGGCAGTGATATGTCAACAATGATGTGACAGAAGTAAAATGTTGAAACCAGCTAAGGCGAACAGGAGATTGATAAAACATCTGGTTGTGTAAAACAGGATCAAAATGAAAAAAACACAATATATCAAATGCAACCTTGCAAGTTTGTAGATTTTAGGAAAAAGCATGAAAATAAAAGTTTAAAAATAATGTGTCAATTAAATAAAATGTAGGAACATATGGACCAAAGCCACACCTTGCCACCAGCTGTTCACAACATGACAACCTATTCCTGTGTTGTGCTGTAGAGTGTATGGCTTTAATTAGATGCACAGAGAAATGAACTAATTCCACTTCTGTAATCTCAATAAAGACACATAAACGAAACAAGTAGACTCAACAGCCTCAGCACAGGTGTGCTGTGGGCAAATGTGAAGGTCGGAATCCTAACTTTATGGCATCATGTGCCCCAGTGGCCTAATGGATAAGGCACTGGCCTCCTAAGCCAGGGATTGTGGGTTCGAGTCCCATCTGGGGTGTTATCAGCAGAGTGGCGCAGCGGAAGCGTGCTGGGCCCATAACCCAGAGGTCGATAGATCGAAACTATCCTCTGCTATTTTGTATGGAATGGGATCAATAGAAGTACATCTTACATACTCCTATCAATCGGAGCGTTATCATGCTATGCTAATAGGTAACTATAAATAGTAAGCATAGCTAGACATGGGGATGTCATTATGCTTGCAGCTATGTGGCCATAAATCAATGTGTTAAACAGAATAATGGTGATAGAGGAAAAGTCAGGATCATCAAGATGATGGTGTTGTAATCCATCGAATAATTATCAAATAATAATTCAGTCTGGACGAAGGTGGTGGACTGACCAACCAACAGTGGATCAACAATGCATGCAAGGATAAGATTGTACATACACCCAAACTCTAACAGCCACTTTTCCGCTTGGACTACACACACACTATACACTGACACATGACAGCTGCACAATTCAACTTTATATATATACGTTTTAGAGTTGGTGTATAGTGAAACCATAACCCTAAAATAGATTGCCCTATTTTGTTATTTGTGTGCATACCAGGATGTTTTCATATGCTAATTCACAGCAGGCGGGCAACATTTTGCTTTTAAATATGGAACATGGCACAAGAGGAATGGTTTTGGGTGTGTGTATATGGTAGATAAAGGGTTTCAAACATGGGCCAAATGCTAATGTTAAATTGTGGAGGAAGTGTTGCTTTCGCTGTGAAATCAATTACTTAAATACAGATGTGAGATCAGAATAGAGATCAATATATTTTCACACAGCCTTACAAGCTGTTTTCTCCTTTTTCCATTTCTGCCTATGTCTAATTTTTTTGCCATTCTTTCCCGCCTAGCTCTTTCCATTTTTCTTTCTTTTTTCCAGCAATAAATACTTTTTTCCATAAATACTAAGATATGTCTGGCTGTGGAATGACAGAGTGTTTTGTAATTTGGCGTTTCACAGGGGGTTGCTTTGGTGTTTTCAGCAGGAAGTAGTGTCTTGTTACATTATATCAGTCCTTCAGGCAAGTCATTCTAACTGTAATCCAAGCCTTCTCATAATATTTGATGTATGACTGCCTCAGTCAACAGAAAAAAGTGCATTATCAATGACATATTTAGATGATCAGAGAAAGAAATAGAAAAATCTGTATCCTTTGACACACATCTCAAATGCCTCTTCATCATTTGGTTATTCAGTATTTTTTGCCGAACAATTTCTCTCGGTTTTAGAATGGACGTTCAGCATTAGCTCAGAAATCATGCAATAAAGACTTTGGCTGTAAAAGTAGGTTAGTGGTTTTAAACAAACAAATCCCTGTGCCCAGTCAGTTAAATTGGAGCACCATCATTGGATACAGGCCGTGCTGGTGGGGGTAGGCCCAGCTGCTTTTTTTCCCCCCTTCCTTCGACACTTTGAACCGTGAGAACGAAGCTGAGAGCAGCTAAATCTTTAGGCCAATTGAGCTTTTTCCCACATGCCGTCATCCCTGTGCCCTCAGGGACGGAAGTGTCTGTTGGGTACTTGAGAGTGGACAAAGAAACTAAACAGTTACTCCTTGATAATAATCTAAAAAGGCTTAGGATAAGATATGTTTGAGCTGTAATGTCCTTTGCGAGAGTTACCGAATTGCAGGTATAGTCAACGTTAAAATGGCTGCTTTAGGGTCCTATGTTTGAGACGTCAAATTAAGGATCCTTAAACGATATTAAAGACTGAGCCAAGGTTGTGGGCTGTAAAACAGAAACAACAGCTGAAAGAAGCTAAAACAATTTGTCATCCTCTGTTTATTTAAAATATTGAAAAGAGCAGCTTTATGGTTGCAGATTGTTTTAACATAATGACTTTTAACAAAGCACTGATGCCAAGGGAACTGGTGTCTAAAGGGCCACACCCGTATGTTTATATGTCTTGGAAATCCCTTTCTTGCATCACAGTTATCAACTTCCCTAACCTAGCTGCTGTGCTTTAATACACAACAGTATTTTCTACTGTGTAAAGTTAGTGGTTCATTTTTCTAATAAATTGGAACGTTTAATTAAGCAGCTTGACCGTATGGATGCCAATGTCTGGCAGTCAGTCAGCTGGTCACAAAGCAGCACTAATAAGCAAATATTAGCAATGTAACACCCTAAACATGCATGTTGACATTAGCAGTACAGCCTGACAGAGCTGCTTCAGTGTGTCTGTAAACTTTTAGTCTTGTTCTATATAGTGAAAATCTTTGTACAGTGCAATCAAACGTTTCAAATAAATTGTCTCTTATGCAACATTCATGTATCAAGGCGACCATTATATCCCCCTTAGAGTTCATCGATACTGAACATCAATATGTGATGTACAAGTGTCTTCTATTTGATTTAAACATACACTGTGCGGAAACATATCTTAACAGGTGGAGAACTGGAAAGTTAGACAAACTTGTGGATGTTTTTTGAAACAGTTCAGCATAAATGTAAAGTCCACATTACTCAAGGTTTAATACCTCAAACATGGGAACACACTGATATGATCCTGGTAGGACAGTTCTGCACTTCATTGGTGTATGTTTCCATGCAGTATGATACTTTCATACTTTTGTCTTTTTTTCTGGCTCTGTCGTTTTCTCTCCCTCTCTTTCATGCACTCTCCAGCTGACTCTTTTTTCTGCAGTCTGACCCAGTCAGCAAAAAAACACATTATCACAAATGACTGGGGATGTTTTCATTCTTTAGGTCTTTGTCCCATGTGAGGGAACCAAGTGAATTCCTCTCTCCTCTTTACACAGTCTGTTTAAAATGCAGTAATGATCCAAAATACATCTCTTCATGCCCACAGCTTTTTGGAAACAGTAGATCTGAGCTGAGCATCAGCAGAGGAAATTACGACACATCATAAACAGGATGACGTATCTCTAAACTAATTTACAAGTGCTGGTAGAGACAGTATATAGTTCTGCAGCTCATTTCAGAAAGGACTCACAACTTCTACACAGTCAATGTCAAGTTCTTTTGGTATTTATTGGGGGGATTTTTTGTGCCTTTATTTGTGAGTCAACATTAGCGTGGTAACAGGAAACGTGGGGGAGAGAGTTTAGGGATGAAACATAACAAAGATCCCCAGCATGACTTTACCTGGGGACGTTAAACCACCAAGGTCACAAAGACACCACAGCTTTTAAGTTATGAAATACAGTGTTTATCTGTAAGCTTAGTGCTTCTGATCATGGAGACAGAAGCCTGGAAACATTTGAGCTGAAAAATACATTCCATGATGCTTCATAAGTATTGATTCTAGCATCTCCCCAACTCAGGGTTTCACAATTTAGAATATTGTTCCCAGGGAGGGAAAACTGTGTTGGACATTAATTCATATTAAAGATCTCTCGTGTTATTATGAGAAGTGCAAAAAAATGTTTTGGATCATGATGAAATTAGAAGATGGCGGGCTTCCACTAGATAATTATAGGAAAACAATAGGAAACACTGCTGAGTATCCTCAGAGCAAACTTCTAGTTTCCTGTCTTTGGTTTGGTCCTTTTCTTTTTGCTTTGATTTTAAATGGCTTATAATGTTTTAAACATAAAATTTGGCAAAGTCTAGCAAGCAGCTGTTATCACTGGCACATTAACAGTTAAGCTGATCAATGCCATGGACCCAGTTTAAAAAAGCTAAATAACCGCAGAGTGATTCAGCAGTAGTGTGCTCCTTGTTTTGGGTGTCAGCTGGTGCTGGTGTGTCAGGGAGGATGTTTTGACCTGTTTGCCAGTTGTCTTGGCTGAAGCAGACTGAAGCAGGTCAAGGAGACACTTGGACAATTTTTCGTCCAATCCTCGCCGTGTTTCCTCTGGCAAACAGAACAGAAAATAAAGCCAACAGATTTTTCACATTATCTCACTCCTACTCGGCTGCATTTACTGTCATCTCAACGATAAGGCACTTTGTCTTTCCCTTGCTCCGTCCCTCCTTTTCTTCTCTTTTGTTTCTCCTAGCGCCCGAATGGCAGAGAGCCAGACACATGCTTTACATCTTGCTCTGAGAGTCTGTCAATTGAGAAAACACTGTCGCCCCGGCTTCGACAAGTCGCAATGACATAAATTCGAACTGCTGTCGGGTGCAATCACTTCGCCTGCACCTCATAACAACCTTCACCTCTCACAACCTTTACTCTTTGTGTCCAGAGCTCAGACATCAGAGCTCAGCTCAGTGTAATAAAATTAGATCAAACGATTGAGGAGGGAAAAAAGGGCAAACGCATAAAATAGTTTCATCAAGAATCATAGAATAAAATGACCCACTTCCTCTCCCAGTAGTGTTTGAACAGGTGAGTGAAACTGCAAGCTAGGTCTCGGTCCCACGACTGGACCCACCTCAGACAACCCTAAGTTTTCCAAGGCAAACAAGAGCTGTGGTGGTTCCGAAACAAAGATAAGCAGCTGAAAACCAAAGGTGGGAGTCCTCAGATTCACCCCGATGTTAAATAAATAGTCAAAAATGATCCCCACACCTCTACATGACTGTTCGCCGCAGTTAAGTTTTACCAGACGTAATGTTCTCCCCCCCCCCACCCCCCCTCCGCTGTTGCTGTATTGGAACAATCTACACGAGAAACTGGCTCCTGCGATTCCTTCAGGTCAGAGGCTGTTTCTCTGTGTCTGCCTGTGCAATCCTCGTGTGACCATTTCTGTTGATGCCGCACATTCAAAGTTAAACTCCCCTCCAACCCTTCACCTCAAGCTTTTATTTTTTATTTTGGGAGGGTTTTTTTGTTTAGCTTGTAAGGTCTTGTCCTTTTAATGTGCTCCGTCAGCCTCACAGGAATGTGAAAGCCTTGATGTGGGGGAACAAGTCGTGTCATCAGAATAACTGTAACTCAGGAAAAAAATCAGGCGTAAGACGTTAAATTGACCAACATTTGTATCCCTCCAAGGTAGATGGGGGGGGGGACAATTGAAGCTTATATAACATGTATATGTTATTGTGGATGCTTTGCTGTAATTGGGGTGGATATTCCAGCATGGGTGGCCCATGGGAACCCAAATCTGATCTTCAAGCTGTGGCAGTTTTGGTGCAATGGTCTAATTATTTCTACAACATGCCTACTTCCTTTGTACCAGCTCGCCTTCAGCTTGTGCAATCAATGTGTTTGCTTTCTTTGGATTTTCTTTTGCTGAAGTTTGACAAGGTGCTGATACTTTTTTTAACCTCACCCAGTCAGCAACTGTTGCTCATTTATGCAGATCTTTCCCGAAAAAGTCAGACATCTCATCGTCTGCAAAAGAAATCCTGAACTAATATATTGATGTCTTAAAGATAATATAAGCGGTCTTGTTGTCTTTTTAAAAACTGGGTCTGCAAGGATACAAAACAAAGTCCATTCAGTCTACCAAACACAACATTTAATACAGAGCCAGAGTTCAGTTTGGCAGGATCAAAAGCCTTGAATGACTAAGATGGGAAAGTCCCTCATATTCCTTGGCTTTGTCTAAACCCCATCCCAGTGTGACCATAAAATGACCCCCCCCTCCACTGCCTGAGCAATAACACAAAAGCCCCACAGGGTATTTGACACTGAATAGTAGATCAATTCCATTCGTTGCAATTCGTTTTGATTTCATGTTTTGGCCATGTACTGTAACTGGTGCTGTTTACCAGCTTGCAGAGTCAATCTCAGTTGGTTCCTGTACCTTCAAAATATTCAAATAATCTAAATAAATTGTGCTGAAAATATAGATTGCTAGGTTGGTTGTAATCTCATCAAATGAACACATTTTTTTCTTATCATCTTAGCTCAAGGTATGGGAAGCTCCCATGTGAGAAATGGTTCCCTCTGTTTATTTTGTCTAGACGAAAATTCTCAGACTGATTTTTTTAGTTTGCTGGGAATTGAGGAACTTACTTCAAGGTAAGCTAGGATAACAGAGTCACATGGTTGCCATTTATTTTCTAGAACACAAGCATGACCAAATGTGTGTATTACTGAAAATACATTATTTGCCTTGTGACATCTATAGTTGAAGTCATTTGTAGTTATTTTAAGTAAAATGTTAACATTTAAAACAAGAATGTCACTCAGGAGAGCACAAATGTCTACCAAGGCCCAAGCTTTTCCATCAAGATCCATGATTGGCGAAGGTTATTATTCACTTTTGAATATTACTAATTAAACTGCTTCCGTCTTGCAGTCACAATGAAGGTAAAGGCCCTCATCACATTGGGTTTGTGCAGAAACAAAGACTCAGTGGACTGAATTATACTAAATTGAAGTTGATCAATAAATCCAATTTCTCAATCCCTTTGGATAAAAGACTGGTGTTGACCATCTGCCCCACACAAGGAAACAGCAACACATCCATGTTTGCCAGTTAGAGCGCGTCTAATGCAATTACATCCGTTAGTCAGCCCCTAGAATAACATTTAGTCAGCCTCGTTCTTTATTCTATGTCAGCTTCGACCTCTGAACAGGCCTCTAGTTTTACCACAGTGAGTTAGCTCATTTCCCATGTGTCATCTCCCTGGGTCACTCATTAGCTAATGGAGTGACCTGCTGACTGGTCATATCATGAAAGCCCTCTCCCTTAATGATCACGCTTAATAAAATTGCTACACACACACACACACACACATGCCCTGCCCAGAGGAAATAAGGCTAGCTCCATAGGGAGTTGTTTTTCTGTACTACTCCAGTTTTATGGAGGTTCCCCTGGGGAGACTGGGGTCTGTTTCCTCCTTCAGGGATTCATTCTGGATCCAGGGGGGGTGCTAAATTACACACCACACCGTGCTACCAGCCTCTTTTATCTCACCAGCACATTACAGACCCCTTTTGTGTAGTGCAGACAAACTGTCTCCAGTTATCCCCCCAAGTTGTGTTTGTGATATAAACAGGAAGGTCCATTTTCTTGATAAAATGTAACTTTAATATCCCTTCAACAGATAAACAGTATTTTTCTGATTAGAATGCTTTTCCATATAATTCAATAAAGTCTTGGTATTTTGTTTGAGTTCTTGCCGAACAAATAAATCGTTTGTAACTCACAAAACTGCATAAAATATATTTTACAACTGCTGTCATGTTATCCAAGTGTTCCAGCTAATAAGGACCATAAATCGAGGTTACCTGCTGTTATGCAAACGATATCATTAAAAGCACTGAGCACCTCTGGGATATTTCTTCCTCCTCCTCTTCCTCTCATGTGCTTTGAATAAAACTTACATGTGCATTTCACAACTGTTTTAAACAACTCGTTTGAAGTTGTTTCAGAGATGATTTACTTCAGACATTCTTTCTTCGACAGCTGTTAATGTATTTTAATGATTTCCCCGTGTCCTTTTCTTAGGTCTGGCAGTGTGAAGAATCACTGGGATGAAATCTACTACTTTGTGGAGAATTTAGCTGAGAAATTCAAAAGGTAAGAGGATTTAAAACATGTATTGTGAGTGCATAGGAGGATTGTCTGCAGTGTAACATGGGAAAGGATTCACAACTGGATTGCTCATCTAAAGAAATGAAACAGCCTCTTATTGCCTCAACTCGACTTCCTGGAGCCCCGAGATGTAGATGTCTAAAGAGAAACCCAGAGTTTACAAACCAGTCACTCTGGTGAAGTAAAATACAATCTGTCCCTTCAGCTACAACTGGCCATATGCTAGATCATTTAGTATCTATGGAGCCGCTTCACTCTGTCTCTGCAGTATAGCCTCACTGATGTCTGGGGTTAACAGCAGTGACTACAGGCTGGGGTCTCTCTGTAGTATATGACCTTGGTTTTACAGTTTCTTTAGATTGATTCATGTAGTACAGTCACCTCACAGCAAGAAGGTTCTTCGTTCGAATTTCAGTTCGGCCGGGGTCTGTCTGTGCGGTGTCTGCATGTGGGGAGTAGGTTAATTGGAGACTCTCAAGGTGTCTTAATGTGAGTGTAAAAAGTTGTTAATCTCTATATTTTGGCTGTGCAATATGCTGCCGACCTGTCCAGGATGTACCCCTCCTCTCACCCAATGTCACCAGGGATTGGCTCCAGCCCACTCCACCCCCCCGTGGCCCATAAATGATAAGATGCATAGATAATGCACGGATGGATAGACAAGGTGTTATAAATGCTGTGCAATGGGATGGATGCTTTCAAATGGACAAGGCTAACAAAACTGCTGCAACACTGTAGCTGGACGAGGCCTTATCTTATTTTCATATTTGAGCAAATCAGCTCTATTAAATCCCTTAAAACGTATTCTGCCTTTGGGTACGAAGGCAGAATAAAATGCAATATTTCAACAAATGGCCGCATCTGTCCTTCATCTCATTGGTGGTTTTGTTTTGCGTCCGTATCGCCATGGCCATACTTGGAGCCTTTTGGTTCAACCAACACAAATAATCAACTCTCTTCAAAGTTTCAGTTTGAAACAAACATGAGAAAGTTTTAAACATCGCAAACCTGCAATAACTTAATTTCTCTCAGAAACATCACTTTACACATCAGATAGTTGTGTGTGTTTACATGTGTTTAATCTCTTTCTAAATACAGTTTTCAACAAAAATACCAAAATATGAAACATTTTCACATCTGAGGATTCTGGCATAGTTTGAGTGTCAACAACTGAGTCATGGTCACGAACAGGGTGCAAAATCCCACACGCTGGTACCATTCATGGTGTCACTTTGTGTGTAAGAGTGTGGGGTTGAGCTTCAAAACATCTAAATAATCACTTAGATAATATTTGCCAGTTATTTTATGGGGAAAACAATATACCGCTTTCATCTTCCTTCAGCTAAGTTTTGATGTTATTGAAATAATGAACATCAGACGGTGTAGAAATGTTTGTTTTATGTGTACTCCATGTTGTGCAAGGTGGCTCATCACCAGCCAGCAAGCAAATGCTGTTGAGTTTTGCCTTTAGCAGTTACTATCATTCTTTGGTACATCTGATCTGTAACCAGTAAATCTGTTGAGATATTTGTGTTATATGCTCTCCTGGAAAAATTGTGAGCTGCTGAATACTGGATGTGCTGACATTTTCCTTGTTCCACCCCTTTTTTTCTTTTCTAGTCCAATGCTGAGGATGTCCTTCATAACTTTCTCCTCCAGAGCTTCTACCATCATGAAACTAACAGAAAACAGGTAAATGAAGTTATGGCTCATACAGGCTGTTGATATAATGAATTCACTTTAACTTACAAATCTATGCTCTAAAATATGTTATTCTCGCATGATGAAAGAACATCTCTTTTTAAACTGACATTAAATCTCTTTTATCACGTTTTCTTTATGCAAAACAACATCAAGTACACATCAAGTACCTCAGAATCTGGCAAATAGGACAAAACTGCAGATTAAATGTATCTTCATCACAAATCTGCTCTGCTGTCTCCTCTGCAGAGTGGAAATCAAAAAGGGGCTGAATGCTCTGAAAAGGGAGATTCCAGGTGGAGACACATTCATGCATCTTGGATTGCAGAGGGTCAGCCTTTTTTATGTTTTTATATTTGTTTAGCTAAAAGCAAAAATCAATTGAATTACTTCTTTTAACATGACGTCTCTGTATCTCCTGTCAATCTGAACATGAAAACATCTTCCTGTTTAAAGGCAAATGAGCAGATTTACCATGAGAACTTTGGTGAGCATCAAACCACACATTTTTATGAATTCTCACTTTAGGCAAAACTTCATTTTGCTGAAATTGCAACACGGCTCTTATTTTTTTGCAGGCACGGCCAGTGTGATTATTGCACTGACAGATGGTGAGCTGCAGGAGCATCAGCTCAGCGATGCACAGCAAGAGGTAACAACTTCATACGGAGGCTGATTCAACTAACTGCTGCAGTTTGATATATAATGTAAAAAATATGGGGACCCCTAACCCTAAAAATGTTGAACATTTGTCTTTGAAGTTAACTTATTTACTGTGACTTTTTGGATGCAGGGACACTCCCATCACTTGAATATCAGTTTTCTGAAAAAATATTAAATGTAGTCCTTTTTCTAAAAACAGGGAGAGAGAGCCAGGTCTCTTGGAGCTATCGTGTACTGCGTTGGTGTCAAAGACTTCAATGAGACACAGGTAATACCCATTCCAAACACAACAAATCTGTATTTTATTATAGCTTCATTGTAATTATCTACATGCCAGCTACAATTCACCGTGCATGTACTGAATGACGTGTTTCCAGGGCTGTGGAAATATCCAAAATGCAAGTGAGCTGTAGTGTGGTGGCCCCAGTGCAATTTGGCCAACCCATAATTTAAAATTTCCTGAAAAGAAATCTGGGTGTTTTTTTGTGTACCTCTGTGCTGGTTCTCGGTTCTGCTGCAGACGCCAACACACAAGAATTGACATAGAGATGTGTGTGTCGTTAGCTTCAACATGATGCAGACGATGATCCAGGTATTTCCATGATATCTGAGAGCTGCGGGATTGTTCTGGTTGACCTTCAGTAATCAGACACAGTTGGCTTCAACTAGCTCCCTCAAGTGGAGTTCAAGCCCCTCATTACCTGATTGTGAATGTCGCGTGATTATTAATGTAACATAGCACAGTTCCTCCACCTGTACGTTTAAGGCCAATTTGGGCTTGTTGTGAAAATATCTTATAGCAGCCAGAATATTGGGGAGATTATTCATTTATCATAGTTTCAGACCAACATTCCTGAAAAATGGTGGAGACATTTCATTTTCCATAATTTCATCTCATTCCCAGGTAATTGATTTATTTATTTATTCTTTTTTAATTACTGTATTCTTCTCCCCTTCTTTCCCTCCATCTACACC
The DNA here is from genome assembly GCF_009819705.1 of Hippoglossus hippoglossus. Taxonomy (NCBI): domain Eukaryota; kingdom Metazoa; phylum Chordata; class Actinopteri; order Pleuronectiformes; family Pleuronectidae; genus Hippoglossus; species Hippoglossus hippoglossus. Next base: position 15,861,687 of record NC_047169.1, read on the forward strand.
TCTGTTTTCATTCTCTCCGTGAAGCTGGCCACCATTGCAGACACCATCGAGCATGTGTTTCCTGTCCTGGGTGGCTTCCATTCCCTCCGGGGAGTCATTGATTCGGTAAATTAACACTTCTCTGTGCACAACCCAGGCAGCCTTGCAGATGACCACATTCATGTATTTAACCCATTAAGACCTAAGGCACTGAATAAAAATGCACTCTTAAACCTAAGCGTTGTTTGAAGACAACCAGCCAAAACCAGAGCGTTTTCTGAAGAGCTGACAGGAGTGTCAAAGGTTACAACATTTTTTATCCTCAGCCTTTTAAAGTTGATCTAGACATGAAATGAAAAACATTTGGCTTTTATTGTAATCATTGCATTTTCCCTAAACTTAGTGAACAGTTTAAAAAAAAACAATTTAGCCGGCAAACTTTCTGATATTCCCTCTTCTTCTTCCTCATGTCTCTTACCGACTGAGCCTTGGGCAGCAGGTCAATAGGAAATTTAGGAAAGTATTTATTAGTATTATTTATCTATTTAGGAAAATCACAATGTATTTCATCGATCATATGTCTTGAAAACTATGACATCATATAAAACTTGCACATGCCTCATCTGGCTCTACACTATAGATGTATAGTCGCATGCAGTCTTAAAGGTATATACACGCATATGTTGCATCCGGTCTAAATGTTTAGCTTGTATGTGCTCTACGCCAGTAAGGATCATTTTTACTTTTTATGTGGATATAAAATATCTGACTTAAATATCTGTACATAAACATTAATTTCTCACTGGGATATATGTAGGAAGTTATATCCAGTGGTGCTGCTCAACAACCAGTTTATTTATCTTTTACTGTGCTGATGATGCATGTTTTCAATCTTAACATTACAACAGCTTTAGTGCATCAGACCGTTTGGCGAAGATTTGCTTTTCCAGCAACAGCTGGCTAGGGTTGTTGGAGCCAAGAAAGATCTTGGAGCAGAAAAACACACTATTTTATCAATAAAATACTACGTGTTTTTGGTTTACTCTTCTTCAACTCAAATTCTTTGCTGCAGATCATCAAGAAATCCTGTATCGAAATTCTGGCAGCTGAGCCGTCCAGTGTGTGTGCAGGAGGTGAGAAGATAGAAACACACACTCTCAAGCCCACACATACAAACGCTGAGCTGGGTCCCTTTGTTGTCAGATGATAGCCAATTGGCTCTGACACAGTGTTTACATGGACACGATTTACATGTTCCAACTAATTTCGATTATGATGTTTACATGTGTTGCTAATAGATTTCCTGTCATATTTGCGTTTACATGTTATGATTATGACCGATGTCAAAATGATATCCCACTACTTGTTTCCACTCATCCCATGGCATACGTGGTCAAGCAGTTGGTAACTGTTTTACATTTCAATGTTGCAAAAGGCTTTAAAAACTCCAACAGGATGTTATAAAGTGATTAAGACGTATACTTGTCTGCATAATGTAACTAAGGGCAGAATTCCCCCTAATGTCTTAATTCAAAATCATGGATTTTTCCAAGTATGACCTCACTCCGGTTAATAAGAAAATGCTGTTAACATGTCAGTGTCTTATTCATCGTTTCTCCAAGCCTCGTCATTGTGTTAATGGTCACCTCATCACTCCTGCCCTCACTTAAGTAAATGACAATTCCAGACTGAAAAGTGACCATGTATGTACAACCAGGTCACCCACAGGAAACCCACTGGGACAGAGTCCTGCAGTGGGAATAATGTCAGACTGTGTCATTAAAAGAATGTTTGAGAGTAGCAGTGGTTAGACTGGCTGCAGTTGAATTATAAACTAGACAACATCCTTCATTGTCAGGCCAACAGAAAGATTATGACTTAACAAAACAACATTAAAAAGGCACAAATGAACAGATAAAAGTTGATTAAACATTTTTGGCATAAGCAGAAGGATTTTTTACTGTTTTTCACATCTGCTTTTGCATTTTATTAAGCAGTGAATTACTTTTACCATTTAAAGGGGAAAGTATTTCAATTAAATTTCCACAGTATTCACTCGCCTGCTGTTACATCAGGTGTTGTACTCTCTGTAGTTCAGTCCTGCAGGTTTATAAACATATAAATCAGAGTATTTCGCTGTGGTACACCCAACACCTGTTCACCGATATTATAACCCTACACATGCCAGATTTATTTCATCAAGATCTCTGCATTCTTTCTTCAGAAATTCCCCCAAAATGTCAAAATAAGAAGCCCTATCTCACAACATTAAAGAAAATGGGGGGAAATATTCTGGATCCCCCCCCCCTAATCTGGATCTGCACCAAAATTGAATGGGTTGTTCCCTGACCCATTCCTTATCCTTCCTCCAAGTTTTGTCATAATCCATTTTGTAGTGTTTGCGTACAAACAAACAAATCAACCAACCAACCAACAAACAAACAGACGGGGTGAAAACATAACCAAGTCATCAAAGAGTTGTAAATTAGTAAATAAAGTTATTATAACGTTTTCTCTTGCTGTATTGTCATTTTCTATTGATAGTACGTTATGTTTTCCCTCCTAATGATCCACACTACAGTGCTTGGATTAGATGACTGAGGCCCCATATTCTCAGTTTCATTTTGGAGACACTTTTCAAGCCAACTAACTTGAATCATTGTAAGAAACTGTCTGGAGTTTAAGACAGGCCTGCTGGGTGTGAGATGAAAATAAACTCCATGTACAACGCATACAGTTTCAAATGACCCCCAAGTGTTTGAAATGTAATATTGTTAATGTGTGTTGTGTAACCAGAGACTTTCCAAGTGGTGGTGAGAGGAAACGGGTTTCTTCACGCCAGAAACATCGACCAGGTGCTCTGCAGCTTCAAAATCAATGATACCATCACAGTCAGTGAGTACAGCCACTTTCTCATCTTTTATTAACTTGTGTGTTCCTCATGTAAACGTATGGGACAACTAAATAACCTCTGGAGAAAACATAACACATTTGCAGTGAGACTCGTAAAAGACATCTTATTGTATGGCAGGAAAACCCTCACATGTAAATGCACACACAGCGTTTATACAAAATATCAGCTTTTGGTCCCTGTCTAAAGTCTATATTTATCAATCTCTAGCTATTGCCTGTTTATATAGTGTCTGTAGTTTACAGTTATTATTCAGTACATCTATCAAAACGCTGTCTTTGCCTCCCAGACGAAAAGCCGGCTACAGTAGAAGACACATTCTTACTGTGTCCAGCTCCTGTCATCGATGAAGTCGGAAAGTAAGTGCCTCTTTTTTTATGACCTTATATTTCACACTGCATCCACATGCATCTCAGATCACGTTCTTTGCCTCAAATACAGAGAAACACATGTATGTATACACGTGTCTGTATGTACAGACCGTAAGGAGCCTGCCATACATTAACTCTTTTTATGATCCCTGTCCATGGCTGCATTCCTCTTTTCTACATCCCAGCACAGCTCAGCAAAATATAGTGGGCTCTGTAGGAGCACCGGCACATGTAGCGGTAAACCCCTCACGCATTTGTCCTGCTTCTGTCCTGAATTAGAACTGAGCAGTGGAAACAACAGTAGCTTTCCTGCAAACTAAGCAAACAGAAACATACAAGTCTAATATGACTCAGCTGATAAAATTGCACTTGCTTACTGTGAGAAAACCCACAGAGAATTTTCAACCAACAGTTCTCCACAGCTCTATGAACTGCTCACAGCAGTGTTTTAACACACGGTGTTAAAAGTACCCAGCAGCAGCGAGCTGTATCTCCCTGAGGAGTAAGGTGGAAACCAAAACAGAGCTAAAAATATAAGTCTGTATTGGACTTGGTGGTTGGAGAGAGATTACAAATGAATCCTGCTGTCTGCTGGATGGGTAAATAAGCAACTGACTAAGCAACCACAGGAGCATTAAGGCTCAAATATGGTCACCTTTGATATGTAAACGGAAATGGACAGAGCCTTCTGTCCAAACTCTGCGTTCATGTTGTGGGCAGTGACATATGTAGGGAAGTGACGGTTACATCTGAAACTGACATAAACAGCATAGATACAAAAATACAAGTAAACAATCCCTGTGCCTTCAGGATCCATACAAAATAACCTGAGTCACGCTGACAAAAAACTTTAATCCTTGCTTTGTCAACAGTATGAACATTTTTGTTACTTCTCCCAATGATGTTTTAATCTAGGTCTGTGTGTTTGTTAGTTAGCAGGATTACGCAAAAACTACAGGATGTGACTTGGTGGACAGATAAAGTGAATTTTTTTGCGCATATTGAGATCCGTGAATCAAGACAGAGATTTTTAAGGGGGTGATCTTTTTTCACTCTCTATGCGGTATTTCTGTGTACATGGTATTTGTATCTGATCTCAATATGCAATATGGCTATAAAGTGGCCAATCGGCCTTGGTGGATGTATGTACCCTCCGAGTTCCCCTTTAGTTCTAATGAAAAACTCATTGTTGTGCTTCATTGTTTGTCTGTGAGAACACACCAGTTTGGACCTCAGTTGTAATACTGTTGGCTTCAGACTGAGATAAATTAGAAAAAAAGGGATTGTGTTTGTTGGTTCAACATCAGTTCTATTGACGATATGCAAACATGTATTTTTTTCATAATCACAACTATGTTTTATTGCTCACTGAAGAAAAGGATGAAGAAGAGTGGTTGTGAGAACCACTGAGGTTCGTCTACTCGAACGTTCACCACACATTGCCACTCATCGGCTGACGTACTCTCCTTTTAGAGCCCAACCAGGTTCCAACATAAACAATCCGCTAAACCTCTCTGACCTAAAGTCTTTACGGGACTAAAAGTACAGCAGACCACAGAATATATAGTTCAGCTGACGGTGGTTAAAGACTTTAAACACAACGAGAGACAGAGGGGCGGAGAGCACCGGCCTTTCATTGCACACTTTCTTGACCTTTTAAGGGTTCCTGTAATATTAACAATGCAAATTCCTTCATTTTATTCTGCCACAGATGTAATAAATCACATATACAGTTAATAGTTGCTGTGGTGTGAGAAGGAAGGATTGCATTTTAACTGCAGGGGTGAAAGAGTTAAACAAGCTGGACTGACGACTCGGACGCTGAAGCTTTAATCGATACCGTGGAAGAGAGGCAGTGAAACCGAGCGTACGGTACATTGTGTGCCTCGGCTTCTCTTAAACCTCCCGTTAAGTCAGTTCAGTTCTGCTTTTGTATATTTTTTTTTCTGCCTTAAACTTTCCATCACTTCATGCATGAACACTTAACCTCCTGACTCCAATCCCACATTCATCCCTCCCTCCTTTTTTCTCTCTGCCTCCATCTATACTTTTGGTGCCACGGTGGCTCTATTCACCGACTCGCTGGTTGTTCCCCCTCCTCACTCCTTCCCCCCCCAGTCCCGCCCGTCTGCCCGCCTGCACATTTTTCTCTCTGTATCTGTCATTTATTTATCTCCCTCTTTCATCCCCTGTCAGTCCTCCGCTCTCCTTCAGCTTCCTCCATGTCCAGTCTTGGCTGATCAAAGCCTTGCAACAGTCGGGCCCCGGCCTTTCAAGTGTGTGGCCATGTGGGTTCGCATGCAGCCTATCTTCTCAGCAGAGTGGAAAATCCTTTCAGAGAGTGTTTCAATGGCTCCACTGAAACCCAGACAAATTAAGTAGGGCTTTGTATGATAAAGCAATGATTTATATTTGGTAGCAAAGATGAGATTTATGTGGTCAATGTCAATTCTCTCAGTTGTTGCTACGTCACACTGGCTACAATTCCTGATCAGGTTCAGGCATAGAATTATTTCATGCTGGTGCAAAATATGAGCTTAAGAAAGAAGACTTGATGTTTAAGGCCTCGTCTACACTAATAAAAAACAAGATATTTTAAATGAATAGTTTCCCTACGTTTAACAAAAAATCTCCGTCCACCTTCGTTAACTGTGATGTCATTGTTTCCGAAACACTTTAGTTACATGTACACACAGATATACAGAAACCAGTGTTTGAAAATCTCAACTTTGGAAGGAGCTTGTTAAAATCTCAATGTTAGTGACTTAAAACACCATTTGTGTGTGAGAGGCTCAAACAAAGAGGAAAAAGTTAATCTTGTAAAATCTCCGCCTTCTTGTGGACAGGGCATTAGACTGCCTAAATATATCCAGCTGGAAACATCTGGATGTGACATAATGTTATGTTTTGCCGGTCGTATACAAGAAGAAGACAACCACTGTTAATAATGCAGGCTATGTCAGGGCCCATATTTAAGTGCTTTAACATAGACTTTTCTTTTAAGGCAGGGTGACCCACTCCGACTAATGAATGGCAGATGAATATGTGTGTGTGCACCGTCTCTTTCAAGTGTGTGTGTGTGTGCGTCAGTTCATGCTTGAGCCATCTGCCCTGTCTGTTTCATTTCCCTCCTCAAGAGCTGTCAGACACTGTGCTCTACAACAAACATTTCCTCCCCACTACTTTCTCCTCCTCCTCAAATTCACACTGGTCTTTTTACCACTTACATCTCTTTTTCTCTTCCTTCAATCGTCAATACAAATCAAAGTGGAAAACCAAGGTGATTGGAGGAGTAACAAAGCCGAGGAACAACTGAACTGTACCAGTAAAGATAAAGACTTTCACTTAATCAAAATGTAACTCAAACCAAACATGAAAAAGACAAAACTGAAAGCTATTTCCTTAATAAAGGGACTTAAACAAATATAGACATTCAAATTAGTGTCATGTGCTAGGATCCTTTCTCCTCTGAGACATATATAACCCTATAAAAGATAAAATTATAAGGTTTGTAAAGTTTTATATTTCCATTATCAAAAAGAGAAAAACCAACAATGGATTAATTGTAGTGTTGCCGGCTTAGTTAAACTCTAATTAAGTTTATTGTTCCATTGTTGCCCAACATGGACTCTGTAATTTTTTTCCCACATTAAGCTGCCATAAACGCTCAATGCAGAACCAGCTGTGTCAGTCCGCCATAGAAACTAGTCCCCAACGAATACTACATTTACAACTGCTTGTGCAATGTTTGCTAAAAACTACGGTGCCCAGATGTGTGAGGACATTGGTAAAAGCCAAACTGTACACAAGTGGTCCATACATTTGTGTATGTGTGACCGGGCCCTCAGTCGGCAGGTAAGTGAATCAGGCAGGCTAGTGGCAGGCAAATTCAGGGACTAAAGCCTTCGGAAGACGTGGCCTACGGAGACCGACTCCTTCGTGGGCCAAGTCTTCAAATGCAACCTCCGAAGGATGCAGCCCCTGAGAGACACAGCTAGAAGCTTCAGAGTAAAACAGGAAGTAACAAATCCAAAATGCAAACAAGAGATATAAATACAAAAATACAAAAACCAACAATATGACCAAAGATCCAAACCAAATGTCAAAAAGTCAGCATATTCAAAAATGAGTTGTACAAAAGAAAAATCTAAAGTTATAACAAGATAAATCAAAAGTTCTAAAGTATTTCAAAAGTTCTAAAGTACAAAGAACAACAAATAACTAAATAATTATTTATTTTTATTTATTTATTCGTATGTCCTTTTTGTCCTTCAAAATAAAGAGGGTAGATCCTCCCAAAAATGAATCAAGAAATACTTTTCGTTTGCCTCATCACTACCACGCACAGTCGGCCATGTTGGGATGTTGGAGGAGATTTATTCCATTTATAACAAACTGTCTGTTTTCTTAACCTAAACTGGCTTTATTCGATTTTAGTGCTTTTTATTTTTTATTCTTTAGCTCTTGAAGTCTCAGTCCTTTGGTAGCCAGCTGTTTATCATCAACGAGCTGCGCGTGCTATCGATAATGAATTTTACCCACCAACCCAACTCTTGTCTCCCTCCTTGCTCCTTCTTTTCAACCCAGACAGCTCTTAGAGTCAGAGTAAAGACAGGTTTATCGGTCACATGCTCTGCTTTCCATCTGCCAGACCTCATTCACATCCACCTGGTCCTTGACCAAAAAAGAGCGACGGGGGGAGGGAAAGAACTCCTTTCATCCACATGTTTTTAAGAACCGAACAACAACAGGACGTCATACTAAATTCTCAGAATTGTTTTTCCACCACTCGAAGGAGAAAAGGATTCAGACCATCAAGAAAAACTCTTGCCATTCCAAAAACCTCAGGAGGCTCCAATCCAGAGAGTATTTTGTCATACATTGTGCAACTCAGTGTCACTAAAGGAAAGTTTGCAGCGGCTGTGAGAGATTGTTTTCATTCCTTAGATGCAGTTAATATGGTGTCATGTCTCGAAAAAAAAAACACACAACCTGGCCACAGCCATAAAACGCACTAAGGCAGGTCATGTGTTTTTCGTTTCATTCCCAGTTGGTTCAAATGCACCTCTCCTCCGTTGACCTCTGCAGTGTGGCTCACTGAGTCACACCTGCAATTTGTTTTTCTATTTTCTCTCTGTGTTTTTAGCCACATTGAAAAACTTGGGTATTTGGTTCATTTGGGGTGAAACCGGACTCACTGAAGTAAACAAAGGTCCCAAGACTTACTGAGTAGCTTTTTTTATTGGACAGAGTTTCCATCTCTAACCTGACACTTCAGGTCAGGTTAGAGATTTGGCAGATTCAAAGAGTCTTAAATAATCAGATTCCAGTTTCTGAAACATAAGAAGAAACTATGGCAGAGCCCGTTCAAAACCCGACTGTTTGGAATGAGCTGTTTGCTTGGCCTGTGCCTGTGGTGATGCTGGTTGCAGTTTTTCTTTCTGAAACTGAACCAGTGACCACCAGTAACGTGAAGACCAGCTGCTGGAACCATGAAGCTGTGCCACCACTGCTGCATACCTGTTTATTCAAACTTCAGTGAAGCTCGACTCAATACACAGAACCCTGAACTGGAGAATCACTTGTCGTTGTGGTGATGGTGCTGTTGTCACCACCAACGTCTTTTACAAAGTTTATTAATATTGAATGTATCACGTTTCCAAATCGCACCAATTTCAACATGGGAATTATTACACAGATTAGACAGATAAGTTAATATGAGCATCAGCCTAAAATAATTTTCTTTTCAGCATGAAAATCCTGCCTGTCATTAATCCTGTATGTTTTGGTGGGTTTTTATTCCGATTATTTCAAATGCTTTTCTAATTTTTAACCACCTCACATTTTGCTGGCGGTTCGGTGACATTATTTCACATGTTCTAACAGAGGAGGAAACGACTAAATGAACTGAGCTAAACAAACCTAGTGTGAACTGACAATGTTACATCTGTTACAGAGATGTTATCCCATCACTGACACAATCATGTGTGTGTCTGTGTGTCTGTGTGTGTCTCGTTTTGTTTCAGGGTGATTTATCTCCAAGTGAGCATGAACGACGGTCTGTCCTTCATCAGCAGCAATGTGCACGTCACCACCACAGAGTGTGTAAGTGTGAGCTTTATATACCATCTTTGATTAATGCATTCAATCTGCCGGCATTTAATCTTCACACCCTGGACAGGTCGCCAGCCTATCGCAGCGCCAACATAAGACGATGACGTGATTTTATTTTTGACACATAGACACCGATGTTCGCTCTTATCACCACAAACTCTCTTGACATCTTCGTCAGTGTCTTCTACGTGTATGAGCCATACGATACGATATTTGTTTTCTTTTGTTTGTTTTTTTCATTTTTGCGTCTGTCGCACTTTAGAAGCGTAATCAAAAATAGTTTTTTTCCGTCATGGTAAAACTGACCAGACTCATGCAAAGTTCACTAAGGAGATGCAGCGAAGAGCAGCATTAAAAATTCCGGGACAAGCAAAGAAAGGGCTGGACTTTGTAATATTATGTTCAAATGCTTTTTTAGAAGATAATATTTGGGGTTTACTCTTGAGATTTAGTAATCTCCTTTCTTCTATTTCATGTGGTCTCCAGTCTTCTTTTACCCTCTGCAACCTCCATCTCTAACCTACTGTTCTTAGAAGCCTGTTGTTTTGCTCTCTGCAGCTCTGCAGTGAGTTTCCTCACCTCATTCACCTCTTTCTTCTTTCCTTTCTAAATTGTCTTATTTTCCCCCTTCTTGGGAGCCAAACCACAGGGGGTTTGTAGAAGTGATCCAACCCAAAAAAAGGACAATCTGAACAACCCTCAGGGTTGCAGGACTCTCGAGGTTAGAGAAACAAGTTCAGGACTCTGATGCCGCCGAGCTAAAAGCGAAATAGAGGCATATCCTGTAACAGTCATCACTGCTAGATCGGCTCAGTGACTCGTAAAGGTCCCAGGTGTGGACCTTAACTGGATCAGCGTGAAGCAGGGTGGAGCTTCCCTGCGCCAAAAACAAATCAAACAAAATGTAATTTAAGAAAGATTCCCACCCTGCCAAAAAGCAATATGCTCTTTGAAGCTGTCTCCCCCTCGGTCCATCTGACATCATATACACGAAAACTCTGAATTCACGCTGCTCTGTTGTGGTTCGTGATGTACAGAGCTCAATTAGACATACCATTGCAATTAGCTGCTTCTCGCCACTAAACTAAACCATATAGGCTGAAGTGACACGAGGCTCGGGATGGCACGATATGGGTTGGCCTGGTGCAATAAACAACATGCAATGTATAAATCAAGGATTAAGAAAAGCTTCACAACCCCTCCCAACACTGTCAAACAGCCACATCGAGGGGGATCAGTCTTTGTAGTTTGCCCATAAAACATGTCCATTTCGTTTGGGGGGGGGGGGGAACACACACTTCATACAGTATGTGCAAAAGCAGCAGAACGTAAATGTGGCCACTGCTCAAATTGTCTGAATTTTTTCACGAAACCATTACCTCACAAGCTTTGGTTCCGGTGATGTGCAATGGCCCCCCCACTGGTGAGCTCACATAAACCGTCCCCCTCAAGTCTTTGCCACCAGATAGATAAATTAAAGTTTAACCACATGTGCTCATCATCTGTGGTCTGTAATGGGAACCATGTTTGGACGGATGCCTGCAAATGACATGAACCACTGTCATCGAGAAAAACATGTCAGAAAGAAATTCAGTCTGCAGGCTTCATATTAATACTGTTATACTGTTACTACGTGCTGCATGTACTGGATATCTACTGCTACTAAATAGCTAAATTTCTTTATGGAACTGTTAAAGTGACCTGTAGTAATTTAGCAGCAGCAAGTAAAGAGCTGCTGCAGGACCCAGTCCCCAGAACCCTGAAGCTGCACCACCGCTGCTGCACCAAGAGCTGTTCACGTGTTTATTTAAATTTCTGCTCGAATCAGCACGCATAAGCCCGAACCGGATAATCAATTGTTGTTGCTGTTGTCAAGAATGTCGCTTGCGCTGATGAGTCCCAGCCGCTGCTGCTACAGAGCGCTGGTTGTCTATTTATTCAACGTTTATTAATATTGAACATATCCTTGGTCCAAATTGCACCAAATTCTACTTCTCGAGATATGTGTTCCACATCCAGATATATGTGGAGTTAGTGGATATATGTGAGCAAACACCTCACAACTCATGAACTCATGCTGCTACTCATGAAAGGTTGTTTAAAACCATTTTTTTGTAGTTGAAATCTGTCTATCTGTATCTATCTGTGTCAGCCTCGGTGCTGTTATAATAATGTACAACCTCCATGTCCATCTTCTCACCAGTTCGATGGCACTATTCTCCTCATCACCCTGCTGGTGCTGTTCCTTCTGCTGGCCATGCTCTTCATGTGGTGGTTCTGGCCTCTCTGCTGCACTGTGGTAAGAAACAAAAAACTACACGCAGGAAGTCGCCAGTATTAAATTATCAAGAGCTTCAAAGGGGTTTGGCTGGACGCCCAGAGGCTTATAAGCTCTGCAGGGGGTCACAACAAAAAGTTCCTATGAGAGGTGCCAGTGTTAAAGAGAAGTGAACATGTGTCTTATTCTTCCACAGGTAATCAAAGGACCTCCTCCTCCACCTCCTCCTGAGCCTGTGAGTCAAAACACACACACACACACACACACACACACACACACACACACACACACACACACACACACACACACACACACACACACACACACACACACACACACACACACACACACACACACACACACTCTCAGAGGTTTTTCCCGTCAAACCCCTAGTAAAAACCATGTAAGAACACAGCAGGAGATCATCTGAAGGATTCACTGTGAGTAAGTGGGCACATTGATGTTGTTGTTCTAACACGAGACAGACACAAAACAAAAAGAATCTAAATATCTCAGGATGAAATGATGTAATAGGGATTACAGTCAAGCTTAGCTATCCCACCAATATGTTTTTGCAGGTGTGGACTGGATTTAAAACCACAAAATTACTTGATAAGTAATATACATGATTTCATATGAATGTCATGGACGAGGGGGCAGAAGTCCTCCTTTCACCTTGCCCTTCTCCGAGATGGAAATCTTGTGTTCTCACTGTTCATGGGAAAGAGAGTGACGTGGCTGTGGGGCAGTGGAATTTAGGCTCAATTAAAAAAGCGAGGGCTCAAGTAGCCCACGACTTGTTTCCCCTTAATTCCATTATTAAAAGTGCATCAGCAAATAAAAAAATCTGTTTTTATGTCCTTATTTTTGATTTAGGAGTCCGATGATGAAGATGGTCTGCCCAAGAAGAAGTGGCCCACTGTGGATGCCTCATATTATGGGGGAAGAGGAATTGGAGGGATCAAGAGGATGGAGGTGACAGAATGACATGCATGATGCTAATAGGCGATCTTTGGATGCACGACTCAAAAATAGCAGATGGAAATTAGACTAGTTTAGGTAACACTCACTACTTGTATTCTGTGGTGTATTCATGTGTTGCCTGTTGTCTGTAGGTGCGTTGGGGAGGAAAGGGTTCGACCGAGGAGGGAGCTAAGCTGGAGAAGCCGAAGAACGCTGTGGTGAAAATGCCGGAGCAGGAGTACGAACCCTTCGAGCCCAAACCCAAGAAAGCTCACAACAAGAAGCCCACTCAGAACCGGAAGTGGTACACGCCCATCCGGGTAAGCACTGCCTTAGTTTCCCTCAGGACCAGCAGACAATGTGGCACTGTGTTGTAGAAAATACAGAACACGGACATATAGATACGAGCATTTAAGCGCATCCTTCAGTCCTGAAACAAAACACCAGCTTTTCAGGAACTCAGGAGAAAAATCTGCCTCATTTAAAGTTTGACCACTTTGCATTCTTGACCCCATGCCCACATGAGTTTCAAATAACTGAGGGTGGCGAAATCTTCTCAACCCACTGCAGAGCCTGAAATCCTTGGGCTGAAATTGAAGCATGAAAATGCACCGCAAGTGGAGCTGCAAAGATTTCACAAGCCAGCAGGGAGGGATAAAGTCTGTTCAGCTCATGTCTTTGTGTAGTTTGTGGCATAAGGACAAAACTCAACAGCTATCAGTGTGCATACGTAGCTAGTACTGTAACATATCGTGCAGACAGGCGGACATTATTAGACTTGGCGTCAGGGCTGTTTGTGCTTCAATCGTACACTACAATACAGCTCTGTGCTGCAGCTCGGGCCTTTTATACAGTAGCAGCACTGTTATCTGTACATACGGCGACCTTACAACTTAGAGGGCTGCATTTTAATATGCCACAGCCCCACAGACAGCACTGCAGTGATTCATATTGACATTTTACACCATCCATACATCACAGTCATTGTAGGAAAAGGGTTCATACATTGACTCGTCTCTGTGGGTTTGGCTGTGCTCGGTTCCTGTGCAGCCGTGTATTTCTACAGCTTAAGACATATTTTAGTGTAAGATTTCACATGAGTTGAAGAGCAAGCAACATCTCAACAGCACCTCATTCCTTTGATATAAGAAGCAAATCCCAGCCTTTATCATTTCACTCCAGCAGATTTAGTCTCAAATGAGCTTTAGTATCATCCTAATGCAGGTCTCATTGAAATACATGTGCTCTGAATTATTGTTTCTGTTACTGCTGGGATCGTCATTTCTCTCCTGTGTATTTAAAGTAAGCTCTTGCTCAGTTTTTTTTATGCCTCCACTCCGGCAACAGCCAGTGGCTGGAGGCATGATGACGGGTGTCTGTCAGTACATACGCCGCAAATATTAATTGGTTAGATTTCAGTGGTCAAAGGTAACAGTGTGACCTCATGTGTCTGGAAAAGAAATTATGCTGTACTGGTGGGTGGAGGCATACACCAGCAGGGCGGTGCTTCTATTTAAGGGTTGTAAGATTGGCCCATTTGAGAAAAGGAAACTGTTAACTGCTTCATTTATGGAAAGAGACACTTATTTGTAGGGAGTTAGAGGCTCATGCGTTTGTGTACTAGATTCACAAGTGCTGGACAAAAAAATATTAACAGAAGTCATGAATTTATCTGTAGTGACTAATAAGTAACTCAAACACTTCAACCGGAGAGGAAAGAACTAACCTGCACAGTCAGCTGCCCTAACATTTGTTTGACTAAGAACCACTGAACAGTAGAATCAGTGTTAATAGGATTTTATTAAGTTATGGATTGTGTTGTGGAAGTTTGGTGTCCAGATGTGGTCAGCTGTTAATCCTCTCCCTCTGCTCCGTCCCCAGGGTAAACTGGATGCTATCTGGGCTCTGTTTCGCCGCGGGTATGACCAGGTCTCTCTGATGAGACCCCAGCCCGGGGATCATGTGAGTACCTCAGCTGTATACATATAGTATGGCTCTTCCTACAGTCCCATGTCACATCACTTTAACATGACAGTTGCTCACACACTTACATTAATGTTGAATCAAGTAACAGAGGGTACATTTTTCAGTTGTACAGTCAAGTGTGTAACATTTTGTCTGAGGGACACATAAAAAGCCTCAGAAACCCGTTACCCTGCGCCAGCGTGGCTCAGTTATAAAACTGCCCTGGCGTTTGAAAATGTTTCAGACATCTGCACGGATTACTCATCCTGTCCTCCCTCCTACTGTCTCTCCGTTTCATTCACTGTTCCTGCGCTGGCTGACATCGTCGCCATCCCGTTCAGCCCGTCTCACACCTGCTTCACATTAAGTGCTATGAATCACATAGAAAGCGAAACTGCAGCTAGCACTCAGAAACATCCTTGAGTTGTCTGATTTGTTTGTGTGTGTGTGTGTGTGGGTAAGCCGCTAAAGATTCTCTCTTCTTTTTGGGATCAGCCACATGGTTTAGTTTTAATGCCCTTTGTATCAAACAGCCCTAGATGTGTCAGATGCGGAGAGATGATGGAAGTTCACTGAGATAAGAAGCTCTCGAGGGATGTTTTAAATCTCCCCGACACATTTATCAAATGTTTTATTGTTAAAATGTTTGGGTAATTCTTTACAACTCCCCCTTCATTAGCCCTAATGGGCACTGGGAAATGTGGTGGTACATGGTAAAGATAAATTGTGGGATTCCTTTTTGGCATTTTAAAAGCAATTCACATGCCCACATCTTCTCAGTTCTTCCTCCTCTCCTCACAACCAACTCTCCTGCTGATCAGTTCCCGTCCTAAGCTCCTGTAAAAACCATGCCTTATTAGCAGAAAATGTTCCAATGATCTTTTTTAACGGGAATTCCACATTTAAGAGTGTTTTTCCTGGCAAGCAGGTATACAGACAGGATTTGCCACCAGATAAGTTTTCAGCTTTACCGAAGACACATGAGACAAAAAACCTGCCGTCATTACTGTATGACTACATCTTTACCAAAGCAAAGTGGCAGTAAGATCTTTTTTTTTTTTAAAAAGGGTTTGGGATTTGATCTCTTTTGTCGACAAATTTCCCTCTCCCCAAAGCTTTTAGCAACGACAGCATGACGCAATTCATTTTTTCCCAGAAGAACTTGTCTGTCTCTTTCCACTCTAATGATGTCGCCCCCTCAAGTCATTTGCAGTTTGTAACGAAGCGGCAGAAACATCTTTCAGGCCAGCAGGCCCGGCCTCATTTCGAAACGAGTGGGGGGGAAAACGCAGGGCACCTTTTTCCTTTGTTTAGGTGTTAACTGAAAAGCTATTTGGTGTTAAATGTTGTGTAGGTGTAGCCTCACGCTCCAAAGCTTGCTAGACTGTTGAATTAATGGGAGGACTCGCTTCCTACATGAGGCCAAGTTGGCAGACGTCAGTCTAGATCCTTGACTGGTGGCTCGGTTACCATGGTGCCTTTCATCGTTGTGCCAATGGCCTCAACAACAGCTAAATGCTTTGCTTGAATCTGGCCTGTACAGCACAGTCATGAGATTTTAGCCTCAGTGTTTGTTTTAGTGCAGAGTGAACTCTTGCAGTGAAAACCACATTTACCCTGAACTCAAACTGCTTTGTATCTTGCATTTCACCCTGGTGGTTTGTTTGACGTGGTGACAAGAGGTTAACTGCTAACCTTGTTTAAATATTTGTATTATAAATTTATGGAGCATACGTTTGAACGGAGAAAATAAATGTCATTAATTTGATTGTCACTTTAGTATCTTTGCGTGGTATTATGACTCGTATAACCAACATCAGCTGCATGTTCGAATGTGCAAAACAACAACGTCCTTGTCACGTTATATTACGCAGAGGCGAAGACTGCAAGCAATTCTGTGAGCCTTGGCAAGTCTGTAATTTCTTCTAATGTTTATTGATGTTTAAACTTCCTGCAATTTGTCTAATTGTTTCAGTTTGATCCAGACTGTGACCACATCATTTCATCAGACTAACTTTGAGTGTGTTCATCGGGACCATGGACCTAAGCTCCTTTCCCACCTGTTACTTGGTTCAGACTAAACAAAAAAAGAATCCAAAAGTTTGGGCCAAACAAGGTCGGCGTGTAAGCGCCCTAAGACACATTTATTTGAAAGTAACAGATATAACTGTGTAAATGCATTCATTATTTCCGGGATTGCGCAATACACAGACTGTTACTGAAGTACATAAAGACATATATAACTGTGGTTTAGTGAGCATTCAAATGGCATTCAGGACCTGGGATAATAACTGGTGAAGCTGGTTCATGCAAAGTAATTCAGCTACAATATTACAAGATTGATCTCTTCTCATGTAGTGTTAATATACTGTGTAGACTGCACACGCACACACACACACACACACACACACACACACACACACACACACACACACACACACACACACACACACACACACACACACACACACACACACACACACACACTGGTGGACGACCCGCTAGACCTCCCTTTATATTGTATACAACATAACTAAAGAGTTCACAAGAGATAGACTAGAATTGAAGCCACTAGGATGAAGTCGTCTAAATTTAAGGATAAGAGTTAGCCACTATTAGTGCGTCACCAAACCACCAAACCCTCACCCTGACGTCAGAGAGTACAGTATGAGGTAGAGCGAGCTAGTCCTCACTCAACAGTCTCTCTCTCTCTCTCTCATTCACATAAACAAAATCCTCCCCAGGGGAGCATTTAGCTGGCTAAAGGACATGAGGTAATACCTAAGGCAGACGACTGCCAAGGCTGTCTCCATCGACCAACTACCCATGTGTCCTACACACACACACAAACACACACTTTGCCTAGACCATTTTACGACCTTGGTGAGACTGCAGACATTTGAGGAGATCAGCGTGAAAGAATGAGTGAGCGTGGCTTTTTATTTATTTATTTTTTTCAATTCAGGAAAATATGCAGAGCTCCAGACCACAGCTGGGTGCTAACAGAACAATGTACTTAAAGCGAAGCACATAACTATTGGTTTCAACTAGTTTAACCCATAGTAGGTTCAATCTTTAACAGCTGAAAACGAAGTCATCTTTCGTTGGTCTCTCCATAAATCCTGTCTGGAGCGGAGCCAAGTTCAGAGAATTCATTTGTGTTAAAAAAGAAGGCAGACGCACATCTCCGCTCCACGGGTGTTTCCATGATGCCAGAATACAGTATTAAAGAATCTGACTAGATCCTCACATTGACGTCTTGGAACACCAGACTGGATAAGTGGCGACAGACCAGAAACTGGAGGTCACTGCCACATTCTCATCCTTTTCCCCCCTATGTTTATTCAACTTTTGTGTCTGCTAATTTAGCCGTGGGGATAACTGGAATGTGTCCTCTATGACCGCTTTCATTGAATTTCTGCCAAACATGGCCTCTCTGTGACTATATACTGTGTTAGAGACAGACACTTTGCTAATTCTCGATGGTCTCTGGTAGCTTTAGGGAAAAGGAAAAGTCTGAATTTAAGGTTCATGTCTTTGTGTCATTGTTTACATTTGAACTAGTTAGTTTTGGTTTCACTTTATAATTTAGATAGCACATTATTGGACTCCAAAATATATTAAAAACACCCAGAGTCCAATATTAACAAAAGTGTATTTTTTACTATAAAAACTACAAACATGCTCAACGAAGCCTTTTCCAAATTGAAAATGTAAATACAGCTTGTAAATGTAAAGAGAAAATTGTAAAACTGATATAAAAATCAAGCAATATGCAATATACATACAATACATACCCCCCCCCCAACCTACTGACCTGTCACAACCCACCACCCTCAAACTCACACACCAGTCTCAGCATCTAATCCCATCCTTCCCCATGTTCCACCTTCATCCGGTCCCATCATGAGGACGAGGACTTTGTTAAGAGAGTCACGTTTGTCGCGACAGAACATCAGACTAACCGGGATCATTTGGAATGGGTCGTCGAAAGTGGGGATTTAAATGTAATCTGGAACACCAGCTGGCCGCACACACACACACACACACACAGAAATGGGCACAGACACACATACAAAGAACATTGACCGTACCATGACCCTGTGGTCGAATGATGTCACTGTCTTCTTAGCCCAAACCTGTGTTTGTGCCCATACGTTGTCACTAGATTGTATCTTTTGCATTCTCTAACTGATTCTACATTAATATAACTTAACTGTTATACTGTGCATTCATTCCTTCAGGTATAATGTTACTGTCACTATCTTTACTGGATAGGTAACAAAATTGACCCAATGATGGCCGTACATGAAAAGTCATGGAATCACCATTAGGATTCATCCTCTGGGAACCATGAATCTGCACCAAATTTCAGCACAGTTCATCCAGCTGTTGTTAAGACATTTCATTCGAAAGCGGCTAAAATAATGTAATTACTTGTACATTTTAAAATCAAACATGTGTCCTTTCTTTGCTTCAGGGTCGTTGCATCAACTTCACAAGAGTGAAGGACGAGTCAGCAGCAGCCAAGGCCCCGCCTCGCACTCCCATCCACACGCCCTCGGCGCCGCCACCGGACTACCAACCCCTGACCCGCACCGCCTCCTCGTCTCCCACCTCCAGCAGCCCTCCTGCCAGATCGCCCCCATCAGGCCCGGTACCCCCAGGTCTGCCGCCGACCCGCACGCCCCCTGGGCTTCCCTGTCCACCACCATCGCGCCCCCCACCCAGCCTCCAACCCTGAATCTCACAGACAAAGCCCCCCCACCCCCACCCCCCCAAACACCCTGGCTTTGATAAACAGACTTACAGCTCTGTTGACCAGTTCTTTCAGTTTGAAGGCCGTCAACCTTCTACCTGGGCCAAAGATACTCCTGCTATAAGCCAAAGATTTTGAATCCCAGTCACTCTGTTGTTCTTCTCGTATGGGAGAGAGTGTCAAGTTAAACAGTTGAGTCGTTTCACACATGCTACCACAAAGCATGGATCAATTCTGCTGGCTGAAAAAGTTTTAATACCAAAGACAGTTGCTATAAAGAAATATTACTAACCTCGATGTCCACGATACAGTTTCAAGTGCTAAAGTGAAATCATTGCAAAAGCTAATTTCCTACAGAGCACCAGTCTGTTTGACTTCACATTTCATTCCATACAGAATGAACAAGAAATACTTTAACTTTGTGTTGGGAGGATTGTTGCTGGACAGCAAAGCATGTTGGGACAGGGAAGTCCACAGAAGAGTATTGCAATGGATGAAACTTGTTTAATTTGAATCAACTACTGAGTTATGCCATTGTTATTGAGAATGAATTTGAAAAGCAGGTTGTACATGGAAGGTAACCAGGTTAAACTCCATTTCTCCATTGGAGCGAGGTTTTGAGGAATTTGATTTCCAAGCAAATTCAATCAGTCGTGTTGTTAAAAGGAAAAGAAAAGAAAACATGAAATTTGTTTAGAAATGTTTCGTTTTTTCCACCTTTTTGTTTTGTTTCTCCGACAACATGCGAACCCAACAGATTCCAGCCCTCAAATAAAGAGATGACAGTGACAGTGTCAGGGAAGTGTACAGATGTTAAATGGAAGGTTTTTTACAAAATGTTTGAGATGTGTTTTTCAATGCTATGTCTTTGAGGCCTTGGATTTTGTCCTTAACCACCTTTTCATGTAGTTGAATTAAGATTACAGCATTTATATATTTTTTATTTTGTGTTTTTTTTACTTTGGTATCTGCGCACATAGACTGCTGGGCAACTACAGTATGTATTTGTTTGTTGTTAGCATTGGAACATTGAAACATATATGAAATCAAGCAACCAGGTTAAACGTCTTTGCTCACATTGTTTTGTTTTTTTTACTTTGATACCATTATGTGTTTTTTATATCTTCAGTTTTATCATTGCCGGTCACATTGCAGGTCACATTGCAACTGCAGGGCAGTTCAAAGAGCATCTAATTTATTTTACTCCCCCGAGAGGACTATAGGAGAGTACTTGAATATCGACAAGGTGTCCAACCACCAAGACGGACACTGTGCGCAGACTTTAGAAACACAACACATAGCCAGTTAAAAGTCATATAAGGCTTACCAGCATTTCTCAACCCCTCAGATACTCTGAAAAACTACGATGGAGGATTAGGGCCATGTTGAAGAAAAAAATACTCCTAAAATTTTGAGTATGAAGTCGTAATTGAGAAGAAACTCAATAATACAAGAATAAAGTCGTAATTTTATCAAAATTAAGGGGAAAACATATTTTTACGAAATAAGTAGCAAGAACCCAGTTTTGCAGGACTTTGAATTTATTTACTGAACATGGCCGTAATAATCTGAAACTGAACGTAACCCTTTTAGATTCAGTAGTGTGTAAACTGGGAAGAATAAAAACACAATTGTGTGAATCTTGGCATTATGTGTCTGAAGCTCTTTTCTATAGCAGCTGAAAAGACGCCACTAGTGTCTACAGGTCATATCAGGAAAAACATTATTCCTCTAAAACTGAATAATGAAGAAGTATGATATTATGACTTTAGAAAATCTGTTGAAAAATGCTGGTATTTCTTCTATATCCAGTGACTTATGGAATTTTCTCCCTTGACTTTTCTTTTTTTTTATACTTTTAAACGTACGTCGTTCAGTTATGTACTGTACCATTGTGTCACCTCATGCATTTGTAATCAGTCGCAGTGTCTTAAAAAAAATGAGTCTCCACTGCTGAGGGAAAGGTCCTGAAGTAAATTGTTTCACAAATTAGTATAATAAACCTTTTAAAT
This sequence comes from Hippoglossus hippoglossus, assembly GCF_009819705.1. Taxonomy (NCBI): domain Eukaryota; kingdom Metazoa; phylum Chordata; class Actinopteri; order Pleuronectiformes; family Pleuronectidae; genus Hippoglossus; species Hippoglossus hippoglossus. The sequence continues at coordinate 15,883,039 of NC_047169.1, forward strand.
TTTGAATTGGCCTGCTGGAGTTGAATCAACTCATAATAGTGGGTGTGAGGAACAACTGTTAAATGAACTGGGCAAGGTGAATGGGAATATTGCTGAAACGTTTCTAGCATCAAATTTGACTGCATTCCCACAACCCTCAGCTTCTTATTTCTTCATTACAATTTTCATTTTACGAGACTTCATTTTCCCACAGTTGGTAGTATCATAAAGAAAATGGTACTGACATTCAGTTGGTATGGGTCCAACTAGAATGGCACTCAGTAAAGTTTAGACCTCCTCCAAAGCCTCTTTATGAAACCACATTTAAATTCATCAGATCCTGATTTTTATTTGGATCTGCTCCAAATTTCACACTTATAAATATCAGTCCCGGTAACGTAATGTCTGATTTTTAACATGAAGTTCCATAAATGAATCTCTGACAAATCAAGAGACATGTAGGAAGTGTAGAAAGTGGAAAAAGTTCCTGGATCCACACTAAAATTTAACGGACTCTTACCTGACCCACACCACATCCTCCCACCACGTTTTGTGGAGATCTGTCTGGTAGTTTTTCTGTAATCTTGTTCACAAACAAACAAACCAACCAGCAAAGAAACGGACAGGGGTGAAAACAACCTCGTTGGCAGCAAAACATAAACAGAACAGATCAGACTCTGGCCGGTATCACGGTTTGTTAAGTTACACAATTCTGTTGCGTTACATTGTGTTTTGCTGCGACATCAAACTGCACCTTTGTGAGACTTCATCCTTTAACTCCCGTCAGGTTGCCGAGTGATCGAAGCTCTAAACCAAAGCAGGTCTCAGCTCCTTCACTGACGCCATGTATTTCATATGTGAAATGAACATTCCTCGGTTTCGTTACCTTGGTCCCAGCAATGCATCTTTTCTAATTTGCTCTAATAATAATAACAACTTTATTCACAGCCAAGAAGAATTACAGTATAAATGCAGCATCAGTGTTTGAAAGGGAGGTTCTGCAGTTGTTATCACTGTCAGATGAGTAGAGATGCATTATGTTAACCAGTGTATTAAACAGCAGTACTGAAGCAAATATGAAAGACGTATATGATTTTCTTCGTTGGTTGACGTGACTTTTTTGAACAGTATCAATAAAGGTTGACTTCCAAGCTTCCACCACAGAGTTTGTGTGTGTGATTTTTGTGTGTTTCTCGACTGTCTGACTTCCATTTTGCAGCTCCATCCCTGAGAGTTCTGACAATTGATAATAATAAGCATTAAAATGACCTCTATAACCCCCCCCCCCCCCCCCCCCCCCCACACACACACACACACACACACACACACACACACACACGTTATATTATTAAGCTTTTATATGATGAAATAGACACATGCATGACAGCAACATTCATCAAAAATTACTTCCTGTTTGGGGAATTTGTCTTCAAAGTAAAAACACAAAATCAGTTTTGTTGCAGCAACAATTAATACCGAGCTGAATTATAGAGCTTTTATTTTGAAAATGTGTGAACTTGGGACTGAAGTTGAACCACACACTCGATTAGTAATAAAGCACATTCAGTTTCGTGACTGTAAAATCTTCATTGCAGATAAACCAGGTAGAATGAACACAAAGTTTTCGAAATTAACTCTGCACCATAGAATATATATATATATATATATATATATAGTAGAACTGTTTGAGGAGGACTCACTAACAAGGAATAATTCTGAAGTAGCTCTGCAGCATAAACAGAGGACAAGCAAACAGCCCATTCCAATCAGGCAGGTTTAGAACGGGCACTGCCCTAGTAACAATAATTGGATTAGAATCCTTTGTGTAACAGGTTATGGTTAAGTAACTGAATTCCACCAAATTAGTTACCTGCAACTCCATCTGTGTGTGTGTTTGTGTGTGAGATATATATATATATAGCCAGGCTATATGAGCGCATTCACATGAGTACGGATCACAGCCTGCAGGAGGGAGTTGGATTTGGACGCAAGGCCACACACACACACTGAGCGTGTGTGTGTATATATATATATTTATATATATACATATTATATATATAATATCAGTGATGTGTTATTGCAGGTTTAACCAAGTTATTGCTGTATATTGTTTAACATTATGTGAAGTAATAAAACAAGGTAAGTCTTGTAACCATGTGAGGAACAGAATTCATTAACATATTAAGTTAAACCATTATCCTGAGCTTGTAATGTGGTTTCTGTTCATTTATTCCCAGTGAGCCTGTTATGGAAGAGCGAAGCAGAAAAGTGGTCTCGCTGTGGAGGATTTTCCTCAACCCTCAAACCTCCTGAGGCTTCTTCTTTGCTGATGGGGGGAAGAGAGGTTTCCATTGAATTTCCCCGAGTACTTTTTTCCATGGCTGCCCTGGTTTCTCCGCTGGTTACTTTCCGGTCACAAGATTAATGCTGACCTTTCGACCTCTCTCTTAAATCCCCCGAGACAAGAAACCAGGTACGATGTCACTGTTGGACCTGAAGTCACGTGTATCCAAGCAACGCCCCCCACCCACCCACCAGTTCCGGGGATGTCAGTCTGTAGCTGAGAATCAAAGTGTCATTAACAACCCAATGTAAATGAAAACACATTATGTGCCGAGGGAGTACTCAAAATCTGATTCTCTGGTTGGTAATGAATTAAATGCAGACAGAATGGCCCCCATGAGCAGTTCCAGCTGGATAATAACCGTGGAGTCTGCGTTTTGTTTTTTCCCCTCCGCGTGCAGAGGAGAGAAGGATGTGGTGTGTTAAAAGGGGGGGGGCTGAATCAGGCAAACGGAGAAAAGAGTGGAGGAAACGAGGCGGACGGGCAGTCAGTCCTTCAAACAAAGAGCTGAACAAAGCAAAAAGCTAAAATAACAGCAGCTGGGACTCTGCTGCCTCCCAGTCCCATCACCTTCACCAGTGGCCACTTCTCCACATTTGGAGCATTATTTTTGCATAGTGTTTGTGTACAATTGTATACAGATGTTAACTCACGCAACTTATTCCATATAAACACTGTTTTTAAGATATAGCAATAAAATAAAAATTATGCTGTTTGTTAGAAGGGCAGCTCTCTAAAGTGGCAATCTTTGTCCGTGACACCATAATGACCTGAAATGCTGTTGAAGAATTGGAGACAGTATGTGTGCATGAAAAAAATTTTAACATTTTTTTCTACAAAAGCTGAAAACTGACAAATTGTGGGCCAAATTCTCATTTTGTGGTCAAAGCTACAAATAGAAAATTCTAGATATGGATGCGTTAGTGGATGGGACATGGGCCGAACTAAATAGTCAAATTTCACGTAAAATGTTTTTTCTCAAAGATGGTTTCTGTAATTTGAGTTCGTTCTTATCACACTGGCGTTTTTACAAGTGCAATTTTTTCTGGTAAGCTGAGACCGACTTGAAATTGGTCGAGCGGAGGAAATGGCTCCAAGTGACGTCAAAAGGGCAAGAAGGCGGTGGCCATTTACAAGATACTTTGGCTTCAGTTTTTGGCAGGAAGTGAGGAGATGCAACGGCCATCTTTAGATGTCTGTGGGATAAACGTATCCACTACGCCTTGAAAAACTTCACAATGGAACAATAAGGGATGCGTCCATGGCATGTTCACTTCATGCAAAACAACCTTTTCCATGTTAGCTAGTGGAGGAAATCAACCGAAACTGTTATCTGAAGTCTAAAGCAAGTAAAACCAGGTTGGCTAAAAGTTGGGAATAAAGTTCTGGAGATACCACAGGTTGTCATGACTACTGGTACCTTTAAACTGTCCTTTTTGCAGACTTTACTCTGTGGCCTAGATGAAAAAAATATTCAAGCATCGGATGTGTTGTTTCCAGAGTCTGACAGGACGAGCCGCTGCACATTTTTTCAAGTGGTCTAAATCCTAATTCATCTTAATGAACAAAAGTCTGGGTGCACGGATTTTATAAATGGTTAATGAAGGCTTGTGCAGCCACATCACAAGGAGCCTTAGAAGCCAGCTCTGTTTCTCAGTCTGGTTCGCAAATATTCAGACAATATTTGTGGCAAGTAAATTCCTCAACCACTGTCATGAAGCAGGCGAGGCTGCAGGGAGATTTGTGCAGCGCCCCCACAAAGCACATCATTATCTGTAGACTACAGACGTACACATACTGCTCTGGTGAGAGGTGGTACGGTTACTGCTTTATGATTATGAATGTTACTCAACGAACCAGGAGGCATCTGAATCACTTAAAGTGGATGACATGTTTACTGCTGCTTGGTTTTCTCTCTCACTCTGTAATCTCTATTTCTTTCTTTATTTCTTTCTTTCTTTCTTTCTTTCTTTCTTTCTTTCTTTCTTTCTTTCTTTCTTTCTTTCTTTCTTTCCTCAAGCTGAAGAAAACTGAGGCCCACAGGAATGTGCTGATGGCTGAGTGTTTCATCTGGTCTCACATTACCGCCCAGACTGAACCTCACTGACCCAACACACACACTCTGGTATTCGTCATTGTGCCTGTATTTTGATGCCCCTTGTCTCCATGGTAACTGGTGTGGGTGCAAACAGTCAGCTGCAGAGATGGAAAGCTGTCCTGTAAGCACAGTGCTGGTTCCTCTGCATGTTAAAGCTGAGTTTCTATAACCATAAACCCTTTTTCACATCCTCTGTACATGGCGACATAAAGAAAACTTTGTCTGTGCACATCCAACTGACTCTGAAGATGTTTATCGACCCAATAAACTTTGACCAACAGTTAAAGGGCCCATATTTTACACCTTTCTGGGATTTAATTTGAGGTATTGGTATCCCTAAGATGATATATCAGCGGTTTAAAGTCGAAAAAACTGCTGCAAGGCTGAGTAGGGCTGAGAGAAGAGTGCGATTAAATGTTGCCTTTGACCCAATAACAAGACATTCCTTTGATCTGATTGTGATAGCTTCAAAGTTTATTTGTATTGTCAGTACTTTCACAGCCACCGCACAGAGAAGCAGCAACTGGAAAGCACAAGTGCTACAGAGAAGAAGAATTACAGAGCGACTTCACAAGAACGAACGCAGAGCCACAATAAGCACTGTCCAGCAGAACAAATCTCATGCGAGAGATATGTTCGGAGAGTTTCCTTTCAGAGAGCAGGAGATATTCTCAATCCTGAAGAGGGAGCTAGAAAAGTCTGGCTGTGACCTTGTCAACTCCATGAACAAACTTGCTGCTCTCAACATCCAAATGGACATTGCAAAGCAGAAGCTGGATAAACAGGAGGAGGAAATAAATCAGCTTAAAGAAAAGCTCAGTGAGGCCCTCAGCGTGAAAGCGGAGACATCGGCCCTCGAACTAAAGACTGAGCTCGATCAACCAAACTGCTGTGGAGGAGAACCAACAACCTCAAGCCTCCGATGTTGCTCAGCTGGAGCACCCGAGGGCTGTGAATGCTGTGGTCACAGCTGCTCGGAGGGAAGCAGCGAAGCAGCAGCAGCTCCATCAGACACAGTGGCAAGAGGAGAAGGCAGCTTTACAAGCAACAATCCTTCGCCTCCATCAAATCCTGAAGGAGAAGCAGCAGCAGGGGTGGACTGTAAGTAAGTCAAGAAGAAGAGAAGAAGCTGGTTCTCAAGGTTCTTCAAATTCTTTGGTTCGAGATAAAAAGCAACTGCAGCAGAGGAGGATCCAGACAGAACATTTCTCTCCAGACTGAGACTCTCAGAGATGATCTGCTCGTGGAGACCCTTTCACATTACCTCTTCTCCCATTTTCCATTCCCTACTATCCTCTCCATCCCAGATAGACTTTCAATGGAAAGCTATAACGTTTTTGTAATCTGCATAGTAAAAAGGTTGCCACACTGGAGAGCCATTTCCATCCTGTCTCATTTCAACAGCCTTCAACATAAAGGCAACATTTTCTTAATGACTTTAAAGCAACATTATGCTACTTTTATTTTAAAGTAGCTTCAAAAGTGAGTTTGATGGTTCACAGATTTGGAATAGAGAGAATGGTTCCTCTTTCATTCCCACTCCTCACCATGAACGTTTTTTCTTGCTCTAAGTAACTTTGGTGAGTGGGTACGATCTACTGTGAGACGTGTGGAACTGACTTATAGTCGCAGTTTAAATAGTCAGAATCAGGCCCAGCAAGTTCAAGAGTAACACTGAACTGTAGATCAGAAGTAGAAGTCTTTAATAAACAGCGCCTGGTGGACTTGTTACAGCAGCAACTAATCTGGTTCAGGAAGCTGGGGCTCGTGGGTAATATACACCGTTCAGTTGTGTTTCAGTTCAGTCATTGGGACTGTGTAGTCAGAGCTACTGTCAAGAGATTGATAGGCTTTGTTTTTTCTCTTCAGGAAAAAAATATTTATCGCTCGGACATGTAGCCCAACAGAATGAATCACCATGTGTGGCTGCAGAGGGCGCTGTTACTCAGTAAACTTTACATAGTGTCGCTTTAGAGCTGCTATAATCAATATCTATCATATTAAATAGCTCAAAGGCTCCTGGACTGACTGAGTTAATGTCAAAGGCAGAATTCCAACAAAGAATATCCCAATGTCCACAACATAGACTGTGATGGAGGACACCAGTTGAAGATCAACATGTCTGAACTCAAGCAGAGCAAATCTTTGAACCTGGAATCAATGAATCCTGCACTCAAACTGTGAGATCTTGCTCTTGAATAAAGATAGGGGGGGAAAAAACATAACAGAAGCTAAAATAATAAGTCCCTAAACCACAATCGTACAAAAAAAATGTTGACGTCGTCAAGGTAACATGTCAAAAAAGTGCTGTCTCATTCCTATTTATATGATTTTTACAAAAGTCTCACACTCAATCACTCATTGACATCGATGAAGTCTGAGTGTTTACGGCTCAGAGCGGACGTTGGTGTTGGGCCAGTGTTGTGCTGACATTTAGGAAACAAATCACACGTCATTGAATGTTCACTAGATTGTGTCAATATTTGTATTACTGGTAGAGGAAAAGGTTTCACCATCTCATGTTCAAATTTGGTCTTTTTGCAGAAAATTCTCTGCAGGTCTGTCGACTCCAAACCTAAACAGTCGCTGCCTCTCGCTCCAATTTCCCGACACTGAAGATGTTGTGGACTTCAGTGGAAAACCCCCGAGTTGCATTGAAGCAAAGCGGATCGCTCACTAAATACTGCTGACTCATGTTGCTGTGAGCTGTGTCTCAACAGCTGGTCAATGCAAGAGTTAGGATTTTACAGCCCCCAGCTGTTTTTCATTTGTTTCATTTTGAAACGTAATTTCTGCTTTAGTGTGTTTCATTACCTCCACCAAGGAGCTTATGTTTTCCCCCGTGTGTCCGTTTGTCCGTTGGTTGATTTGTTTGTCAGCAGGATTACGCAAAATCTACTGGATGAATTTCTACAAAACTTGGAACCATGTGACATGGGCCAAGAAAGAATCTGTCAAATTTTGGCAAGGGTCTGAATGAAAAATGGATGCAGGAATTCATTATCACTGGATTGAAGAATTTAATCAAACGGAATTACAGATTTTCCAGCACTGAGAACTGGTGGAGCATTGCAGGAACAAACAGAAACAAAACAAAACCCAAGAGGAGATAAGTGGACAGATGAACTGACAAAGACAAAGGGAAACACAGTGGCTGTGTCCGAAATCACACACACATTCACGTCCCCCTACTTCACTATAGGGACTTCTAAATATAGCACTATATAGTGAGCTCATCGGCAAAAAAAAAGAAAAGGCTTTTGGATACTATGTGGGTCATTTTCTCTGAGCCTGTAATCACATCACGTCTGGTGGAAAATCCCATAACAAATTTTTAATGCGTACTTTATTATTAGGTTAAAAGTATGTTGCATGAACATGTTTAAATGTAGAAATACAGTTGGTTGAGACAGACAAGGAAAAAAGTTTCAAAATAAAGCAGGAAATCCAAAAACAAGTATGATCACAACTGCTTAGATATACAATATGCCTACTCGTGTACTATTACTGACAATACCTCCTCATTTTTATAAATACTATAAACATTGTTACCTCTCTATGTTAGACAATGTCTTTTCTCATGAATACTGTAAATATTGTTATTTTGTTGATGCTCAGTTTGGACTCTTGGGTCTTGGGAGAGGGACCCCTAACATTTTCTTTTCCCAGTTGAGCCCTATGAGGCAAATTGTGATTTGTGAATATTGGTTAAACAAATAAAATGTGGATTGATTAGTTGATTGATGTAAATTCTGAGTCCATAAATCAAGTCCTACAGGAATTTCAGAAATTCCAAATGCAAAAAATGACAATGTTACTTTGGCCTTGGCCCTGCCAGACAGCAGAGATGGTAAGAAGGCAAAAATCTAGAAAACATGTCAAATGTATTTCATTTGATCAAAATGCATGCGATGCTTTGATTTAGCATTAGTTACATCACTCTTTTGCATGCAAAGATGCTGCAGCTGCGATCGCCACAGACATGCCTCTGAACAGCACAACACAAGTTAGGCAGGGAAAAACAGATGGGAAAAAACCCATACTTGACACCAACAGAAGAGATGTGATTATGACACACGCGTATTTCAGTGCTTCTGCATGGGTCCAATTAGTCCTCATGTCATGCAACTTCCTCATCTTGTGGAACTTAGGATGCACGAACACTGTCATTACCAGGCAGAGATGTAAACAACAGTTGGGCGGCCTGGCCTGTTTTGAACGTGCATGTGTGTATCTGTCAGTTGTTGTCGGTAAGAATGTTGTTTGTGTGTCTGTGCATGCCTGGTTCTGTGGTTTGTGCGTTTTATTGAGGGCAAATTAGTGATGTGGCAACAGCAAGATATCTTTTTGTGCACCATAATAATACGGAAACATGTTGCCAGCACGCTTTTAGCACCACAGCTCTATTTGTCCACACATCACATGGCACATATCGTGGTTCAGAGGCTTCAATCCAGACTTTCCTGGCAGTGAACACGTTTCAACAGACTGACGAGGCCGAGGTGTTCAGTTCTTCAGTTGTGAAAAGGTCCTAACAAAAGGACACTTAGCTGCTGTAAAGAGTCTATTGAGTGAAATAAGAGCCCCACACATACTGTCGTGATCACATCTGATGCTGAAGGAGCAGCAACTGCCCGGAGAAGGACTTTACAGGAACAGTGAAGCAGTCACGGTGCCAGCTCTGCTTTCCTGAGCGCTGAAAGGATTACAGTTCTGTGATGCAACGTGGCACCAGGAGTTGGCCTAGACCCCCCCCTCCCCATCTCACACACACACCCCTTCTCCCTCTTCCTGCCAAGCCAAAACCAGCACTCGGGCCCCAAGGGCAACTTGTGTGGCACGGAATTTCCCCCCCCGGCTTCACTGCCTTATCCAGTGAAGTCGTTCGTGTGTACAGTATTTGGCTCTCTCCTGATGCTGGTCCACCTCATGGCATGACCACTTCATAGAACCATAACCCTATTCAAAGGCTCCCACTTGTTTCCGCAAAAAGGCTCCCACTTGTTTCCACAAACACAAGGAGAACACCATTATTCTATTGTTCAGTCTGTGTCATGCTACCAAATGATTACTAGTCACGCTGACACTTTCCAAGGTAAGTGGAGTTTGAATCTCCAGTGACGACAACTGGAACGAAAAACCTTTATGACCTCGCTGCTGCCCACCCCCAGATCAGGAAGTGGGAAGAACATGAAAGATAAACAGAGATTCACAGTTTATACCAGGACATTTATACAGGACATCAAGAAAATAGATAACTTGTTTAAAGAGTTATTGTGGAATCACAATAACGCTGAGGTACATGCACACATACATAAGGTATAGCTTGTCTTACCATTCATTACAAAACAATACTTATCACAAGTACTATTTTTGTTATTCAGTGAGAAAAAACCCTCCTGTTATCTCAAATATTTAATAACCTTTCCTTTAGCAAACAAATATATTCAATACAATACATTAATCCTCCTTCTTTGCTGCTCACCCATCCCTAATAATTTTTCTACAGTCCCTGAAGAGCTATCAGACCTCTGGTTGTAACACGCACACACACATTTCAAAAAGACCAACAGTCTCCAGCCTTTTTTTTTAAAGAGTCTTGGAAGGAGGTGTAGACGCCTCAGAGCATAAAGACACTGGTGATGTGACCAGAGACAGGGAGGGCCATGACGTGGGTAAACTCAGGAGCCGGATTCATGTCTTCCAGTTACATGGTGGGCACACCAGCAAGCTGTGAGGCCAGGACACCCACAGTCTGCTGTAATACGGCTTGAATGGGACCAGTTCTCTTTCCCACAATGTGTTCATGTGCAAACGCTTTCCCAAGTTTTCTAGGTTCTGTATATTGCAGGCCTTATTTCCATTAATCCCATTGTCATGCCTCTTTACTTCTCGTAGAAGGTTAATGGAGGAAAACTCTTTGCCTCATGAAATTTCATCTGGCATTTAACTGCTGTATTCTAGTGGGGATGGAATTAGAGGCCTTTGGGGTTTGCGTGAATGTTTCAAATGTAATTTGGTTGAAACCATCTATAGTGAAATGTAATTATTAAGGAGCTGCCAAACTTTGTACTTTGTAACTTTGTACAGCAAAGTTATATGCTTAAACCGCTTTTCACTGACATATCCAAATCAATGCTAAGCAGGGCTGGCCCAAGCCTCTATGGGACCTTAAGCAGAATTAGATTTGGGGCCCCCACAGCCTCGGCACCACCGATTCTATTGAGTTGCAGGTGCATTGTACTAACAGAGGAAACAGGAATCGATTAAACCAGTAGTATCAGCTAGCCAGTTTAACATTGTTTTTTCATATGATTACAATTGATATCTTATATCAAAAACTAACTTTTTAAGCCTTCTTGTTAGAAATTTCAGTCCCATTTTGGTGCCCTCTAGTGGCCAGAAGGGGCCCTAAGCACTTCTGTCTATGGCAACAGCAAACACCGTTTAGCCTTTGCTAAGCTAGGCAAAATGGCTTCTGACTGTAGTTTCATATAGAACCATGACACTGGTGCAAACAAGCGTCTTCTTTAAAAGGTGTGATGGATGAAAGCAGTCTACACACAACTGGGGTAAAACCAATGTGAAATACAAAAATGTCGAACCCACAAAAATGTATCAAAAATAGTTTTGGACTGAATAGATCGAGAAACTGAGAAAGAAGCAGAATCAGGCCTCATACCTGTGGATTCTCCCTCACAGCAGCAGCTGCAGTCAGATGCCATCACCAACCACAGAAAGGAAAGAAAAAAACACCAACGACACTTGATAGGACGAAATCTAGTGTCCTTTTTCCACTATGCTGCCGTGTCATGCTGTTTGGGTAGAGAAGTATGTAGGTCAGCTGTGATTATGCCATAGAGGTCTGTTTTTCAATCAAGAGCGCAACTGCCCTTGTGTCACAAACTAACTGATTAATATGTTGTGATGTGAAGTCATCGTTGTCAAACCCAGGAAACAAAAACTAAAGTAATAATTTGGTCAACTCTTACCTTAAAACCTTTGCTAACTTCTCTCGTCTCGGTTGCAGCTTCTCCGCAGCACAGAGACGCACCACACTGGAATTCTTTCCATGCTGGCATCTGTGCAACTGTTTAATAATTCTGTAACATTTTCAAACAGAAAACCAGACACGATGTTTAGTGTGAAGAATGTTGATGTGAGCATGTTCCTGTTCTCTGATGTTTCGACCTCACTGAGATAATTGGCCTCCTGGAAATCGGATAAATTCTGAAATCTGAAAGTTACTGAACATACTAAGTAGGAGTATTTAGTTCAGTACAATGATTGGTTTTACTGTTAACACCTTTATTTGTTCTAGCTGGAGCATGGTGGCTAATATTAGCTAATGTTAGCAAACAGATTTCGTTGTGTTGCTGCATGTCAGCTCACTTCATTAGTTCTCCACTTAAACTATGTATTAGCATGTCACCATTGACTGTATATACAGATGGAGGATATGACTGCAGCCCAAAAGTGAAGCCAAAGTGTCTCAATTGCCCCCTGCTGGCTGGCTGCAATATTGGCCATAAACCCGGACCCCTGTTAACACAATGGAAATGAACCAAACTATTTTCACACACTCTCCCAGGTTTGTTTGTGTTTTACATCATGTTACGTTATGGTCACAGGTCACATCCAATCATAATTAAATAAAAAAACAGACAACTATAGTTCACTTAATGTTTATTGGTTCAGTTTTAGTTAATTTATATTTCTTTGGTTCTCACCTTTCCCATGTGTTGCAGGAACAAAAGGAGGGAGGGGCCTAATACTTCCTGTATTTAGACCTTTGGTGACATCAGCAGTGACGTCACTGGGAGCAACCATATAGGAGCGGAGGTGTGGTAGGTTTTGTCATCATGATTTGCTTTATTTTGGTGTACAGGGTTTCAATCAGGCGGCCAAATGTAAGCTTGGGGACCAAAGTACCAGCACAGACAGTTATTCAAGTCGGTTCTAATAGATAATGTTCACTTGCATGTTTTGATAAGAGGCGTGGCCAGAGAGGATGGTATAGTCTGGGCCGGCTCCTGCTGATAGAAGGGGCTATATAAGCAGTTTCCTTTAACTTCCACAGAGTATTTAAGCCACTCAAAAGAAAAAAAAATTGATTTAAGAATAAGGTCGTAATATTCAGTGTTTTTAAGCTACTTGTCCTGTTAGACGGGGAATATCAGAAGATCAACCTCTTGCCTGCATTAAAGCATTATGTTAAGGATAGGTTTCACAAATAACAAAACATTGAATCTCTTGTCACATCGGAACAACATTATCATTAAACACAGTTTCTCCTGGTTGCTGCAGTCGGCATTTTAACGTTCATTTAGTATATTGTCAACAGAGCAGGATGGCTCAAATTAAATCTTCTACCACACACACACACACACACACACACACACACACACACCCTCGCACACCTTCCCCGCCATGCTAAGCTTAGGAGACCTTCCTCGTCTTGTAACACTCTGGCCACTGTGACGTGGTCTGTCAGGCCATGGGGTGACAGGGTCCACGGCTGGAGTTTACGGTAGGAGGTATTAGGTGACTCCCATCGCATTAGGCAAGGTTTAAGTGTGCGCCAGGTGAGAGTTGGGTAAGTGGATGAGAGCCCGGTGAGAGAGGGAGTTCAGGGATAAGCCTCAAAGCCACTGTAACTGGCCCCCCCGAGCACATGGACGCATGCAAACACACACCCAGCAGCCACACGAGCTCTGCGCTGAGAGGATTTCACTTCTTCATCTATTCTGGTTATAGAGTCCTCTGTTATTCTGGACAAAAGTCTGCTTTGCAAAACAATCTGCTGTATTTATCCCAAAAAGAGCATACACGCACGCACACACACAGACACACACACACACACAGACACACACTCCTCTTATAAACATCCTGGTGACTCATGAATGAACTCCAGTTCCTGTAAATTAGCGCAGCAGATTACTGCAGGTTCAGTATCATCAGGAACACATTTCACCGAAAGGGATCAGCATTAGAACTAATTCTGTTATTTTAAAGCAAGGCCAGTGTTTCAGGAGCAGGAGAAACAAAAGGGGAAACAAATTTGTGTTCCCCATGGAAACGAAATCTAGAAAATGTTCCTATTCAGAGCTGTTTACTGCTGCTACCAAACAAAGCACATTGGATAATGGACGTTCCACCAAACACAGTCATCCACAGCTAATTCACCCTTGTAACTCGCAGCATAAAATCAATGTATCTTATGTCAAAACATTTACTTTAGAGAAAACATGGCAACTATCTCTTGAAGTCGATACAAGTCTTATTTTTGTCCGATCTTAATTCAAAAGCATGGTCTTGTTTGATTTCACATTCAGATCTATCAATGTTTTCACTCAAAACCCTGAGCTCACACTCAAGTAGCCCCTGCTCAAGTAGCCCCTGCTCAAGTAGCCCCTGCTTGTGCTCCGATTTGCTCTGCTTGTGCTAGAACTGAGCACTCAGATATTTTGTTGCTTGAACAGATTTCCTGCACTTCAGCTCTTCTCCTCGCCATCGTGCCGCTTCTGAAAAAAAACCTGCAGAAGAATTGCTGTTGATGGAAAAGAGCAGGACTTCCTTCCTCTATTCAGAAGTGAAGCCAAATCTCCCTGATAGAGCGCCACCATCAGTCCTATCGACACACATACTCGACCAATCCTTAGCTCAGCTGTCAATCATGACCCATCACGCAGTTTTTGTAGCATCAAATAGTGAATTAAAATTAAACTTACTGGAAAAATCAAAAACTTGAAGAAACATCAGTGTGATAAGAACCTAAGATGACTCCGGGGCTGCGTTGTCATGGATGTGCAGCCGCAGAGGCATTTGGAAATGATTCATACCAGTCATGACTATAGACATAGATATGTATATAAAGATGGACGACGCCTCTCCACTTCCCCCCACTATCCAGAAATGAAGCCAAAACATCCCGGATACGAACGCTGACATCTTGGACGTTCTGAGCCGGAGTCTCAGCAGTAGCGCTCGAGGGGATGGAGCCACGGTAACATGCTCCACCAATCACTTGTCAGTCTCAGCTGTCAATCATGACCCCCCCACACACTTTTTTATACCATCAAATTAAAGTAAATGAAAGTCAAACCAAACTTAGTGGAAAAATAAACATTTGACGATACATCGGTGTGATGAGAACTACCTTAAGATGACAGAAACCATCTTTGAGAAAAATGTATGTGTATTTTGACATGTCCCAACCGTCAACATGGATGATGACCTGTACTGCATTTACTCCACATGGCTTTGGCTTCACGTTTGGGGAGCAGACAGGTCGTCCATCTTTACACAGAATCTATGGTAATTCTCACTCAGAGCTAAAAGGAGTTATATAAATGGTGTAACCTAGATTTTTGACATACTGTCTTGAACATGAGTATCTGCCCAATAAGTCTGCAGCTTCTCATACTGTTTGTGCAAACTGCAAATGCTCCTGCTGACCATTAGCTTTACTGTCAGTGGGAGTGGAACCCACAGAAGTTGTAATTACAGCCTATAAGATGGGAATTTCCAACTATGAAACAACATACTGCTGGTGTGTGGTGGAGACTGTAGATGTCCAGCTTCCTCTGGAAGATTTCTATCTTACTCTCATTTTGGACTAACCACTTCTTGTGGCAGACTTTCCATCACACTGAGACACTCTGTAGCTTATTTATTCAAGTTTATTCAAGACAAATAGATAACGAAAATATTTGCAGTAGATCTTGGAAGGGGAATCGTTTTTGCCCATTGGTGCTTTTGAGCTCTCTCTGTTAAAGCCATCTCATAAAATTCCAGTCATGACTTTGCAGTTCATCAGGATTAGTGTTACAATTTATGGCGTCCACTGCAGTGGGTTTTCAGCACAGGGAAGAAAATCAGACGCACACGATGTGGGAGCTTCATAAAACAGATTGACAAGAGATCCAAAGTCAAATTAAAAGGAGGAGCCCAGGACGTTGTGATGACCCCTGAGACGAGAACCTCCGTCTAAACCCTCCGCTGTGGCGTCAGGGTCATCCTGGGACTGTCGGTGACTTGGTGCAGAACAGAGTTTAGAATGGGGATGACTGGGTGAGCGACCACAAACAGCGCGTCCTGTGAAATTCCACCGTCAATAGGGGCTTTTTCCAGGCCCGGTGCACCACAACCCTCCAGGGACCCTGAGACCCTGACTGTATTTGCAGAGGCTGAAAGAGGGAAAGAGCCACAGAGTTTTAAAAGTTCCCTCTCCGTGTACCAGGAGGATGATGGATGCAGCAGCGTGACGGCAATAATAAGCAGCACTTTAACATTAAAAGTATTAGAAAGAAAATGACTATTGCATTTGCAATAATGGCATGTTTTTATAAACAGAAGGATATAATCATGATCATAATCCCTGATGCTGACCTCCTGCAGGCACCACGTATGAACCTCATATATAATCAGAAAAAAATTCCAGTTGCCTTAATTCTCACTGACAGGTGGCTGCTGGGAAATGCGGTGCAAAGAAATTGTTTAGGATGGTCAAAAGTGTGTGTACCTTGTACACACATGTACAGCAGCCCACAGCAGTAAAAAAAAAAACTGCAATCTATCACGAAAACAATATCAAATGTAACTTTTCTGAGTAACCCAGTGCCTCCGGAAAAAGGAAAAAGCACAAACGTTGTTTTTATTAAATTTTTCCATATATTTTAACCTCGAGGTTGGGGGGAAAACACACACACTTTCAAGGAACACACTGTAAATCATCTGATTCATGCCTGAATATGTTAGAGGCTAAAACAAACAAGGCTGTGTGTGTGTGTGTGTTTCAGCAGCCTGGGCTCACTAGAGCATTTGCAGAAGCAAAGAGCTCCACCTTGTGGCGATGAGGAACTGGAACTTGCTGCAACACGTCGACAAGCTGGGTCTGATTTGTATTATTTCCTAGTCAAACTGTAACTTAGTTCAGATCACTTTCATTTCATTCAAATGGAGAAGAACAAACAGACACCACTCTTTTTTTTTTTAACAATAGATTGAATTTTATTCAACAGTTTAAAAACATGATTTAAAAAGAAAATCAGCATATAAACGAACACGCCGAGAGGTAAAATAAACTGTGGATGTCATTTATCATCAGGAAATGTCCATATAATGACTTTTCTCTTTAATGACTAAATATACTGATTTTGTTTTTTTTTTTACACATACTAAAGGCATATAGACTTGAAAAACAATTACTGCTTGTGTGATTGAGACGTGTGCGTCAAACCAAAGAGATTGAACTGCAGGGGCTTTTGGGAAATTCTTCAAAAGGAGAGGATAATGATGATGATTTGCTGTAAAGTGTGTAAAATAAATATGTTTTGTCCAATTATGGCTTTTACTGTGTGACCAGTTTAATAAACAGCTCCATATGCAATTGTGAATCATGAACACACATCCTGTTGTGTTCCAATGTGTTTAAAATGACACATTCAAAAAAAGTGCAAAACAGTGATGTAATGCATCTTGATTGGTGTTATGATCGAGGTCCATTTGCTTTTCTCCTTGCTGCAGTTTTTTGGATCTGCGGTGCATGGAGGGCATCAGTGAATGAAAAAAGAAAGATGCAGATGTCTCTTGAAAAAGATGGTGTTTCTCAGCAGAGACGTTTGGGAACAACGGAGTTTGTTCAGGAGTTTACTGCTGAGGAAGAGATGTGGTTGAAAGGTAACAGGAGGACCTTGAACTAGAATTCATGTTTAAAAAAATGATAAAAATGTGCATAAAGTTGACCTCTCTGCCTCCGCACCTACATGTGCTATACGAACCAAAGGTGTCTTCACTAAAATGAGACGGGACTTACAGACTGAGCTGGTGCGAGAGGCCTCAAGCTTTTTACTTTGTGAAAAAAAACAAGGTGGAGGGGGTGGAGTAAAACTCACCAACCCCTTTGCTTAATCAGGTTAATATCAGAATAGTGGCGTCTAGTGTCATCAGTAATACTGGTGCTTTTCCTACAACCAAATGTCAAAATGTCTGCTGAGAAAAACACTTTGGTTTCGTTGTAGCTCGATATGTTGGAGGATAGAGGACACTTCCATCTCCTTTAAATATTGATTTGCAGATTAACCTTTGCTACATTTTTCATCATGGTAGGCTGAAGACCCCCCCCAAAAAAAATATCCCTGCATCCAAACATTCAACCACCATCCATCTCACAGCACATTTATAAGGGAACGACTGATCTGCATTCGTGAGTGTGACTGCAAGTGATTGCTTTAGGGAACTCTACAGTGCAATGTGAACTTTGTAACCAGGGGGACATCTCATAAAGGCTTTTTACATGAAGTAAAATGATGTAAGATATAGTTTAACATGACAGAATGACCACTGCTCCATCTTTCTTCATTTTGTTTCAAAAGAGAGCAAACTCTGAGCGACGCTGTAACAGGAGAAGCTTTAGTATAAAGTCGTCAGCAGAGCTTTTGCCCTGAGTCTCAATGACGACCGATGACGGGTAGGAAAACAGAATGGATACTGAGGTGCTACCCTTCTGAATATTTAGATATGTTGTCGAGGTGACGGGCTAGAATACACCTCAATTTGACCAACGTGAACATTTGTAACTTTAACAATAACCGTAGCTGGTGCTCTATGAAATCTGCCAGAACCATAAGATATGAGGTCTATGTCTATTGTATTGCACATACAGATAAAAATGCTTATTCAAGTTCTGCTTAAGAAAGTAAGAAAACTCCTACAGAACCATTAATTATTAAAGGGAAGATAAAATAGAAAAATAGAAAAAATGGGTGATTTTGATGAACCTAAAAAGATGAAAGCAGTGAATGAAAACGACGCTTATTGAGCTGTAGACTTGTGGGTCAGAGAGAATTTTTACAATGAGAGGCTAAATTGAAAAAGCAGGTCTTAAACCTAATTTGGCTCAAATCTATTCGAATTCAAAACCTCACATATGAGCTATTCAAGCAGACAGATCTCCGTCCCATCAGGGTTGTGTCGACACCGCAAAATACGAATTTAGATAAGAGGTGACTTGTCAATCGCATGATCTCCGCAGCAGAGTAAATAAGTTACATCCTGCCTCTGTACGCTGCACCGCCCCTCACCTGAACGCTCCAGATATTGCATTGTTCCTGTGTGAGAGGAAAACCCTGCAGAAAGTCTGGACCCAATTGTGCAGACATCCTCTGGAGTGCATGTCTGAAAGCTGTTAATGTTGTGGTTCCACTTAAAAAGTCAATGACAAATTTATCTAAATGAAGTTATGACCTCAGTCGTGATTTAAGGGTTGTGGCCCTTGAAATACTAGATTTACTGCAACGTTAAGAAGTAGTTAGCGACACTCAAATCTTCGGCTCGTCGTTTTGGTTCACTGCTTCATATTGTCAACAAAACGCTCATCAACCCCCACCCACACATAAGGCAGCCATTTCCAGCAAACCAGCTCAATCATTCTTAAGCCGGTGAAAAAAAGTCAAACATCTGGCGAACAAATATTTCAAATCACTGGACCACATGGAGAATAAACGGCGAGCGAATACTGGATTTTACAGTCATCAGGTGGTGGAGAAAGAAAAAAAAAGGAGCCCCAAGAGATAGAGCTGATTATATCAGGGCTGTGTTGGTGCCCCCTAGTGTTCAGGGGGTGGGTGTTATTAAGTGGTCAATAATAGAGCTTTTTAAGACTACAATTTTTGCAGGGGAACATCCATTTCCCTCGACGCAATGATATGATTGACTGCAAAGCTATGACTTGTGCACCTGGAAAACAGTCTAGTCTTAGAGAGCTACGTTAATCTGACATGTATCATGTGGGTACATATGTTTTCCTTTTGCCCACACATGCACGCACACACATACGCACGCACACACACTTTTTTGTCAGCAAAGATTGATGAAATAATACAAAAAAAGGCAACAGTTATAGCTTGGGTCAATCTAAAGGTTCCTGAATCTAAAAAAATACAGATGGCTTAGCCTAGTGGTAAAACTAGCATCTCTCAGGACACCGACCGCTTGTTGTTTCGTCATGTAGAAGGCACACAAACTACCACAAAAGTATAGTTATAATCTTCAAATGTGCAAAAAAGCTCAGATTACATCTTTTCCTCAACAAAAGAAAACAAGGAAAAGTTCCGGATCAAACTCTCTGCCCTCCCCTCCTGTGTCTGTGGAGGAGTCGAGTCCATGGGCGTCCACGTAGAGATGTGCTTCAGAACCAACTCCAACACTTCTGCATTTCGTCCATTGGCACTTAGTTTCCATGAGTGCAGACAAAGAGGGCAGAGGCCGGGTCTTTGCATGTGCAGCGTGATGTGCACAGTTTGTGTTTAAAAAGGCTGCTCATTAACATACCTTCAGCTTTAATTTGAAACGGTTCAAAGTGACATGAAGAGGAACTCCAGAGTGTACTGGATTCACTTTAACAACAACCCAACACAACCCGAACAAAAAGATACAATTACACGTGATAGATAAAAGAAAGCAGCACTGAAGAGTTTCTCCCTCATGTAGATTTTTTTACGCACCTCCACAGTTCAGTTCCATCTCAATCCAGCATTCAGAGGCACCTCCGCTCTGCTTGTGTGCCACCCACCGCATCGTCCCCCTTTGTTCTTCGTTATTCACTTGAGGGGGGTGAGGGCGTGGGGGCTTGGAGGGCTTGGAGGGCCTGTGGGTTGACAATGACCTGGATGACAAAGTCCTTCTGGATCTTGGTGTCTTGCAGCCGCGACTTGTCCGTGAGCAGCTTGCCAGAAAAGAACCAGCGCTGGTGGGTGGCGTCAATGTCCTCCTGGGCCTGCAGCTGCTTCTTGAGCTGCCCGATGGTGTCGGACATGCTAGCGCTGAGGCGCAGGTCCTTACCTGTGGACAGCCGTACCTGCAGGGGACACAGAAATATAAAAGTTGTCCATTTCCATTTTTCACTTTTTGTTCAATGTGCACTGATTAATAAAGGGGGGAAAAAAGTTTGGGTTTAGCTCTGCAATTCCAGAATGTTTACTAAATGTGCCTCAAATATTTCAATTCAATCCGACACCAGCCAGTATCAATTCAATACTGGGTGGACATCACATTTTAGACGGATTTCATGGATTAAAAATGTCAGAAAATGTCTGAAACATTTGAAACGTGTTGGCTGGGACCCATCAATCTTAGAGCCCATCGGCTAACGTCTCACAAAGAATTAGTCTCCAGGGGCAACAGAGAATATTTTAGGGGCCTCCAGTGTAGACAGTGGAGACCTGGGTCAAGATTCCATTTTCTGTTTGCAGCACACGGTCTACATTCTGAGGAGTGGATTTTATCAAATGAGTAAAATGTTTCTCCACAAATAACATAAACAGTAACTCTTTATAGGTGTTTTAGGTCCAGATGATGCTCAAATGTGATTAGTCAAACTACAAATTGAAACTAGAAGGCTTCCGGCTCCAAAATCTTGTCCCTCGCCTACAGATTCTGAACATTAGAGTCTGTTAATAGAGATTAAGTTGCTCCGTAGTTTCCAATATAATCAGATGCAGTAATACCCTTATTACAGCAAACTTAGCCAGGTTTTATTTTAACATTGGGTTAAACCCACTTTTACAATGCAAGTAGATGGCGGACATCACATTGTCCACCCGCTTATGTATTTACATACAACCAATCTGAGCTGGAGCCAATAAATACCTGTGACTAATGCAGAGGAATAAACTCTGATTGTACCCATTCACACTGAAGACAAAAGACAGATACAAGTGTTTCTTTCAATTGTGAAAGGGGACGAAGTCTTAGCAGCGTGTTATGGTACCTTGAGCTGGAATTCCTTTTTGGGTGCTACAGTGGGTTCGGGGCTGTCGCTGGGGTCGTCGTCACTGCGTTCTGAGATGAGGTTGATGGGAGGAGCCAGGCAGTAGACGGGCAGCTGGTAGCGGTTCCCGAGTTCATCGTAACACTCTGCGAGAGTACCTGGAAAAGGTCAGCGGAGGGGGGAAAAAGCACAATCTGTCAAATTTAAACAAGCCTTTGTTCTGTGGGTTATTCTGTGCATGTGAGTCTAAATATATGTGATGTATACACTGAGTAAAAATGGTATTTCCAGTAATTGGTTTATTTAACTGACTGTGTCTATAAGGCTGCCTCCCAGACATGTGTATGAACCATTATATTTTTGTGTACTGTGCATGTTCCATTCCCACCGTGTGGCAGTGTGATACTGGCTCCGTCCACTATAGCCTGGGCCAGCTCGTGGTCGTTGCACTCCAGCGCCACAGCTGCGGCTTTCAGGGCGTCCCAGATCTCTTTACGGCCCTCAAATGCCGGCGCTGTGTCCCAGAACTCGTCCCGCTTGCTCCGCAGCTGGCCCTCCGTCATCGGGTAGTCGCTCTTCCACTTGGGCCTCTCTTTCTTGAGAGGCTCATTACGTCCTGAAATGGAAAAGATTGTTACAGGTAGAGGAAAAATGTCTTTGACAACAAAAAGGGTGCACCTCACCAACATGTGCTGTGTGTATCCCAGAGGTGTCACAAACAATACAGCAGTATTATGCAAAAACTACAGATCAGGTTTCCAAGAAACATGGTGGACTGTTTGGATTTGGGCCAAGAAAGAACCACTCAAAATTCCGGGCGCATCCAGAATATTTGTTTCCCCCCACTGTCTGAGACAGAAAGAAATCTGGCATATTAAGCCAACTGATATCTATGAGTGTGTGGTATTTGGTGTGGCTTGACTGAATGTTAGGGGACTGTCTGTGCTTGGCGCAGGTATGTGTTCTACTGAGCGTCATTCAAGTATTTCAGGCTCCTTCTGATTGTTACCTTTAAATACAAGTCCTCTGTCATCGTTTAGCTTATTCCAAAACGGTTTGTTTTCTCACCTTAAAACAAATGGCTTAGGTTTTTAGTAACATTGTTTATTTTATTTCCTTAATTTCATATGTTTTTATAGATGTATGCTTCATTCTCTTTTCTGATTGTGTCTATGGTTCTAACTTTTGTTTGTTCTGTCTTCACCTTGTTGTTGTTGGTTTTGTACCTGTGTTCGTGACCCCCTCAAAAACGAGATGATACATCTCAAGGGGTTTGTCCTATGACAGTAAATTTCGATATATTGAGTATGGTTTTAATTGTCATTTACATATAGAGTTCTTATCTTCTTCCTGTTAGAAAAATTTAGATGAATAGAGAGGAAGGATCTGAGTGAATCTCAAACCTGTGAATGCAGCAAACAGGCAGATTAATTAATGAACAACATGATGTTCATGTAGAATTTATAAACGCTTTAATCTCTTAGCAATAATAAACAGAGCTGCCAGCAGAAAGAAATGCTGGTTGACACCAGAGACAGGAAACATCCCACCCCACCCCACCGTGTCATCCGATTCTAAAATTAGCAGGTCATTCAGAGTTTGCAATATGCATGAAGCACGTGTAGCCTAAATCCATCTATGTAACCTTACCTGTGATTCCCACCATTCAGTATTAACACAAAGCACATCTAGGAGAGCACTTATTTAAGTAGAGGTCATACCTGAGGGTCACACACTAACACACACAGACAACAGACTAGCATCAGGAAAGTAACATGTCCGAACTCATGTTAAAATTGAACCGATTCTATCAACAATTTACCAAACTAGTTATCTTTAACGGAACAGGCTTGTGATGTGGTTCTGTGCCATAAAAGGAGATGTTATTTATCAAGTGCCGACTGTCAGCCACTTCAGTTTATGTGGTCAAAAATCTAAAAATCAAGTATTGAAACAGGTCGAAGCTTATTTACAAATGCCTGAGAGACTGAGGTGCCCGTCACTGAGGAGTGGAGTGATGGAAAATGGAGATGAGTATGAAGGAGACAGGACAAATCCAAGAGGTGTCCTTTCTTTCAAACAAATTATTTA
This sequence comes from Hippoglossus hippoglossus, assembly GCF_009819705.1. Lineage (NCBI taxonomy): Eukaryota > Metazoa > Chordata > Actinopteri > Pleuronectiformes > Pleuronectidae > Hippoglossus > Hippoglossus hippoglossus. The sequence continues at coordinate 15,906,322 of NC_047169.1, forward strand.
TAGTGCCGGCGGCTCAGGAGGATTCATTTGGAGGATGAGGGGTAGTGTAGGATTAGCACTTGGAGCGAAGTGAATCCCCACTGAAGCAAAGGGGCTTCCTCACTATGGTAGCAGATCTGTGTTGTGACAGGCGATTTCAGTGTGAAATCGCTCATAGTTTGGTCCCGCTAATAAGACATATCCTAATATAGAACAAGGTGGCAATATTTGTATGTTATCCAGGTTAAAGAATAGACAGCACCCTAACCCCATCATCTACAAGGTAAATTTGTATATTGTCTGAATGTTTTTTGTGATAAATTTGTTTATATTTGTATCTACAGGTAAAAATAGTATCTAGAATGTCTTCGTTTTCGACTGGAGAATATGCTTAAGTTTTAATGGGCCAACTATCCATATCTCAAAATACTGTTGCTTAAAGAGCTGCAACTAATAATTATTTCCATTATGGATTAATCTTAAAATAACGTTCTAAGGCCGATTGTTTGGTTTGTGAACAGTGAAAAACGTACTACTTTCTGTCTTTGCTTACACATCCCACATCATGTTGACATATCCATTAAAATACTGTATGCTGACCATCACAAATGGTTAAAACAATATACTGCTGCATTGACAGGGAGCCTGTGGTCCTAGCTATATAGAGAGAGTTCCTAAAGGGAGGGCTGACTGGGGTCTGGTTATCTCTTACTGACACCTTCTCTGATATCTACAGAGGATATTCTCTAAAAAGCTCACAAGCCAAGTGAGAAACTGAAGTACTCTCTTAGTGTAGTACGCCTCTGAAACTCTTTAATATTTGTATATTGTTTCTGTACTTACACTGTATTTTCATTGTGCCTCCCTACAATGGGGATTCCTCCTGTACGTTAAAAAGCAAATTAAACTCTACAAAAGTCATCTGAATAAAAATGTGCAAGTAAACAGGAAAACAGATTTGAGAGGCCTCAAGATGTAGAAATACATTTTCTAAAAAGGTTACGTCTTATAAATAAGAAGTGGACGGTTATTATATAAACTTGGCAGTAACAAAAAGGGAATGATTCAGTGAATGGTCCTGTTGTGTCAGACCTAACAACAAAACAGAGTCATTGAGAAAGGCATTACAGACACATGAGCAGGTGCCATGAGACGAGGCTACAGTAAAGCATGTTGTATTCGTGAGTGTTAATGTAATGTTTCATAAACAAGGTATCAAGATCACATCCGAGGCTTCGGTGTTCTCGATGTCAGGATACAAGCACACAAAACAACACACCTAACAGCCATCCGGGACTCACTTTAATCAATGGTTGTTATAGAATTACCAGTTTCTGGGAAAAGGACGATAACACACGATGTTACTTTGAGTCTGTAAAGATGTTTAACAGCCTCATTCCCCTGACATGAGGCAAATGATAATTGTGGGGTGTTTCCTATGCTCCTCTTTAATAGCAGATATCAGTGAACATGCACTGGAGCCCAGGAGAGGGGGGATTGCACACTTAAAACAGACAGAGTGAATCTGTGTGACACGCAAGAACATACACAAACATACAAACCCAAATGAAGTCTTGTAGCTAGTCAACTTATCACAACAATGATACGTTCGTCTTTCTACAACTACAGATAAAGTCGGTCTCCGTACTTTGACAAAGTCCTTAATCATAACAAGATTATGAGAACATTCTCCTTCAAAAAGTGACCTGCTTTAAGTATTTATCTCAACTGCTTTGACACAGCGGACATGACGTTCAACCTTGATCTACCAGAGTTCATTTCAGGCTTTGGAATCAGGCAAATAAAGCTTCTTATCCCTTAGGGGATACATATTACAACTCAACAGAAATCACAGATTTTAAGACTATAACTTAACACACACTGTGAGTATGAGGGTGTGTCAAGCAGTCCTGTTAGAGGAGCCAGTCAATGACTCAGCGGGACATGACGCGACTTGATCAGAGCCTGGTCTAGTAGGAAGTGCCTGTTGATAGCAATCAGGCTGGGCTATTACACCGAACCACCACCAAACCCCAGGGACTCTCAGCTGTAATGGCTTTGACTTTATAAATAGTCTGTTTGGCCACTTTGGCAAATAACAAAGATGGAAAAAAGTATTTTCAAGGAGATACACAGCTCTAGAAATTGACATCAGATGCTCCTTCTAGGATCCAAGTGGCTAGGGGTCAAAAATTCTCATTCTTTCCCAGACAAAAAGCTTGAATCCATCTTGAAAACATTCAGCCTTTCTGATTAAAAACTGGAGACAATTCCTGCTCCAAAAAAAGACTAAATGAAAAACTTTGCATCAGAAAAAATGAGAGGGTCTGAACCTGACACTAAATGAATAACAAACACTAAGCTTCCTAAACGGTCACTATGAAGGGAACTTCATATCAACAAAAATGCTGAAATTCAAATAAGGTCTGAAGATAAGGTGTGAAGGGCCTGTGCCCAAACAGTTACCTACCTGGGAGGTGAAATAAATAACTTCATGAGAGCAATAACTTGTGTGGACATTCTCGTCTTGGGAAATTCAAATAAGTCTCAAATTGATAACTGCAGTCTTTACCTTTGTGTAAAACAACGTAGCTGGTTAACTGCTGGGTTGATAAACCTAGGAACAACTTTCACTACAACATGGGAGGAGGCTGATGGTCTGTTTAGTTTATTATGAACAATATTCAGAAACCTGTGAGATTCAAAGCCTTCAATCATCCGACAAACAGTACGCATTTCCATGTGTCACACCATCTGTCAAGGTCACGTAAAATATCATTGACATCGTTGTCTGGGATCGGAAAACTATGCAGAAATTCAGACTGTCTGCCAACTCAGCTGTGCGGCGCCTGCGTCACTCAGTTTAGTCTGGTTGTAAATATAACATTTACTCTCGCTAAGTGCAGAAGCAGCGATCCAAACTCAATGTGTCACTATCAAAGGCAAGTGTAAAAGGACAAAATGTGGCAGCTCGCCAGTATTTATCTTTGGGAGAATGTTATCTTCCGGGAAGGTAATGGACGTGAACTCGGGTCCCTGGCGAGAATAATTGGCATATCAGCAACCTCTGGAATCGCTGTGACCTCCCCCTACTTTGTGGTAACCATTACATCCTGCTTGGTCCGCACCTGCACTGAAATACTGTATGTTGTTGTTTACAGGCCTACCATATTAGAATCCCAGATAGCAGTTGACACAAGGGGCTTATTGTTGTGGAATTAAGTGTGAGGCGTGAAAGTTTTGGGTGAGAAGATTGTCAGCCTTGTTGTAGGTGCAGTGTCAGGTACACAAGGGTGTAGTGTGGGTGAATTTGACTGTAATCAATGTGAGGGATGCTACAGCTCGCTGTGCTTAAATAGCACAAGGGAGTTACACTTCATTCTGTGCACTATTAAAGCAAAACTATGCATTATTCTAACTGAAAATGGCACCTTCAACATTAGTTTAATTGTTCATTGACTTGGAATAGGGAGAATGGTGTTCATGTCATTACCACTCTTCACCATCTTGCTCTAAGTAAATTTGGTGAGAGGGTGCGATCTCCTGTGAGAAGTGTGTTATTCCTCTTTTACACTATAAATAGAACACATTAGCGCGTTCACCCAAGTGTCATGTTAACCTAAACCCATCAATACCGATCAGAGCCAGAGCCGATAAAAAACGGCATCTACCGCAAAGTCATTTGACTCGGAAATGAATGCTTATTGTATTCATTCCTACTGCAAAGAAAAGCCAGATGTGAGTGACTTTTTGGACCAGTTGAAAAGGGGATTAACTGATTGATAGTCGCAGCGCAGTTTCGAAACGGTCTCCAGCAATCTGACTACCTATCAAAAAATGCAAAAGGCTGCCTGTCAACACACTTCCTTTTTGTTTGCAGTTGTGCATGTTATCACAGCAGGCAACTAGTGTTTTGCACCTGTACAATATGATCACTATCTAATCAACCCACGTGAGCTAAAGCTATGTAGTTATTAGTCCAAGCACTTTTATGTGACAACATATGAAATGAATTGTGAAAGCGAAAGTCTCTCTGACCACACTGAGAGAGAAATGTACCAAACAGGTCTGTTTTCTTTAGCTGCATGGCTTTGCCTTAAACGGTATTTTACTAGGTTTACCAGCAGTTGCCCCACAGAAAAACAAAGGTGAGGCAGGAAGTGAAACCAAAGCACAAGTGGTCATTTGAGAACCACATACATGTGGATAATTTGAGTCTTAACCACTCAAAGTACTTTTGTTTGTTTGCACATTTTGTGTATTTTCTGTGAACTTCAATGAAAACTTTGTATATCAATATTTAGTATATGTGTAATTGAGCAGTGTCAAGTAGTCAGCCACTTATGTCTGGATTACTATAGTGGAGTGGAAATAGACATTCAAACCAAAATTATGTTCCTTTCCACCTTCTGCCTCCATGATTTCAGAGGACATTACTACTTACCTTACCATAACCTAACTTTAACATAAACCTTAAAACATGTCTTCACCTTAACGTTTGATTATTTACATTATGGGGGACTCTGTAAACAGATTTCGGTCCCCACAACGTCCATAGTACCTGGACCCCCCTCCTCACTCTGTAGGGCTATGCTTCAAATTGTCCTCACAAAGATATATGTACGGGAACACACACACACACACACACACACACGAGCGGTGGTCTTACCTCCTCGCCCCCCGTTCCTGGACGACCCTCGGCTCTGTGTGTCCTCCCAGCCCTCCCAGTATCTCCCCACACATCCTCCCATGGTAATAGACTTCAGATCGGTTTCCACGCGTCTCACCAGCCGAGCAGGGGGCCCATCACGGACGAAGACTGTGAACTATGGGGGAGGACGGGTCGAGAGGTCCAGAGCTGTCAGCCTGATCCGTCATTCGCACCAGGGGGTAAACGGAGATGGCTCGGTGAGCTGTACCTGCGGGATCGTGACTCGATGCGTGATCGTGCGTTTTCTTCCTCTGCGAATCAGCGCGTGAGACACGACCCCTCAAGATTCAAAGCTCGTGGCCCGCACTAACGTTACAGGAGTTTGGCAGCCACGCAAACAAACAGGCGCTATAACAGACGACACGTTTTAAACGTTGGTTTCCAACTGGAGTTTCGAACTCGCACGTTAAGTTGTGAATACTGAGCCGTGCACGCAGCGCGCACCTCCCTCGCTAACAAGCTAACAGGGCCAGCCAGCTAGCTACCACAACATCAGTAAACACAAACTTCCGCGCACTCGTGACCGTTTCCCCTGCGCGACGAGTTCCCCCCGCAGATGTGGTGGGCTGGTTACAGTCCCCCCCACGGCCCTGCGTGTCGCACGTCACTTGTTGGACGTTGACTTCGGATCTTCATCGTGTTTAAATGCCCTGAAAGCGTTTCTTCCCTCTGCGCCGATCAAAGGTGACGAGCGGCGGAGCTGGAGCCACCGAACTTTTTTTTACGCATGCGCGGAAGCACACATGCAGGTGTTGGGTTCCCGTACGTCAGGACGAAAGCAAGCTGTGAACGATCGACGCTGACGACAACTCAACACTGATGGTTATTTTTGATAATGTAGGTTTGATTAATTTAAAATATATACAACCCACGTTTCTTCAGTATATAAACAAACTCTGTACACCGGGAGACTTTAGTTTGGTAGTACTCTGTGAACTGATTTTGTTTCCGACAGCTCCTGAAAGCAGCACCAAAAACTTGTCTCAACAATTAGCTTTGTTTCAATAAATAGAAAATAAATAAACACAGGAATTAATAAATAAATCAATTAAAAAGGAACTAAACTTAATATTAACAACTATACAAACTTAGGATCACTGTATGTTTCAATAATGAATAAAGAGATTAGTAAAAATATTAAATAAACAGAATATAAGAAGATACAATAAATTATCAATAATAAGAACAAGAATGTTGATAATTAGAAAAAGTATGTTTCAATAACAAGAATAAATAAATAAAAATATATAATAAATAAAATGTAAGAAGATATAAAAAATAAATAAAAACGAGAATATTAATAATTATAAAAACATTTAGCCAACTGTATAAAAAACGAATAAAATGTAAGTTTACACAAAAATACTTAAAACAAAAGTATTAAAACATTTAGTGAATTATTTTTTTCAATAATAAATAAATAAATAATATTAAAAAAACAAAAATCTATAAAGATATAAAATAAAATTATCAGGAAAATTACTAAAACATTTAGTGAACAGTATTTTTCAATAGATTAATAGTAATAATACATATTTTTCCTTTGTTACGTTTTTAATAAAAATCTTTTTTGTATCACTACCCTTCTAATGCACAAAATGGGTCATATAAAAGAATATAGCAAAGAAACACCCAGCCATGCATGAAATAACACAGGAAATATATATGGGTTATTTGTGACCCAGGTTCCGCATTAGAAGGGGTTTGCATAGCTTGTGTATCAAAGGGTTAATAATCATAACAAAAAAACATTAAGCTAGCTAGTTAACTTTCAAAACAAAACATGCACAAAACCTACGTGGCCTCATTGTTCGGTCCCTGGAAGGAAAAAAAACACTGGAGGAACGCCACACTGGTAAAAGCTCAAAGAAGTGAGCGTGGACAGGCAAAACGCAGGTGGTGGAAAAAATAAACACCAGGTGCACTACGACATCTGTAGACAGTCTTCGTATCTATAACCAGAAATTGAAAAAGGCAAGGCAATCCTTTTCAGAGATTATCAATAAAAACAGCAACAGTACCTGCACCTTGTTCAATGTTGTAGACAGGCTGACAAACCCCAGAGCATCAATTCCTCCTAAACTTCTGTCCAGCAAGTTGACTTCGCAAGTTTTTCCACAGATAAAGTGTAGAAGATAAGACAAAAGTATGTAGTTCCACCTCAGGCAACATGATAATGGCACCTGCCCCTCCATGTTCTCCAGTTAATCTGGCACATTTTTCATTCTGCCTACAAAAAATGTCTTAATTTTTTTTTATTTTATAGCACCAGATGTCTTGCATAAACAATTCTCTTCAATCTGGGCATTTCCCAGAAGCCTTGAGGACTGAAGTTATTAAACCCATCTTTAAAAAAGTCTAATCTGGATGCTTCCGCAATAAACAACTACAGAACCAAATCAAACCGGCTATTTTTGTGAACGCTCATTTAAAAGGGTTGTTTTTCAGCAAATTCATGCTTTCTTGGTCCAGAACTACTTTTTCAATGCTTTTCATCCTGGATTTTGACTATACCACAGCACTGAGACTGCACTTATTAAAGTTTTAAATGACATACATCTGAACATTAATGCATCCAAAACTTCAGTTTTGCCATTATTGGTGCATTTGACATGGTCAATCCCAATATGCCACTTGACATACTTGAAAAGTTGGTGGGACTTACTGGCACTGTGCTAAATTGGTTCAAGTCTTACTTACAGGATTGGGATTACTTTATAGTGGTTTACAGACTACTACTCAATTGGTAATTATAAATCTGGGCAAATAAATATTACATGTGGTATTCCTCAAGGGTCCATTCTCGCACCACTTTTATTCAATATTTACATGGTCCCTCATGCTCTGATTATGACATCTCTTACCATACTTATGCTGACGGCACACAACTCTATATCAAAGTGTCGTCACAGGCACACAGTGCCTTTCTTTTACTGAGTAAGTGTATCAAACATATCAATGAGGGGATGTGTTAGAAGTTTATCCAGCTAAATCCAGAAAAGACAGAAGTTATTGTTTTTAGTCCCTAAAATGAAAGGTTGAAGGTCAGTGCTCAACTTGACTCCATGACACCAGAAACTGCAAACCAAGCCAGAAATCTGGCTGTAATAATTGACTCGGACTTGAATTTCAACAACCACATAAGAACCATTACTAAATCAGCCTATTACCAACTCAAAACAAGACACAGAAAGACTTGCTGATGCATTTATTTTCAGTTGGTTAGATTACTGTAATGGTGTCTTCACAGGTCCTAACAAAAAAGCAATCAGGCAACTGCAGCTCGTTCAGAATGCTGCTGCTGAACACCAGGAAAATGGACCACATCACACCGGCCCTAAAATCACTGAACTGGCCTCCTGTGTTTCAAAGAATCGATTTAAAAAATGTACTACGTGTCTACAAAGCACTGAATGGTCTCTGAGTAACTTGTTGGCTCTGAAGCATCCAGACCCCTCCGGTCCTCTGGGGCAGGTTTACTCAGTGTGAAGGGTGAAGCAGCATCTATGCTCCCCACCTGTGGAACAAACCTTTACCTTTGGTCTTCTGAAACTGTAGGATCATTCAAATCAGGCCTGAAAAAACACTGTCTTTTATTGCAGCTCTCTCATAAATTCAGACTTAACTATTTATTTTCTTTTTTTTTAACAATTTTCCTATCTTTAATGTGCAAATCTCTTTTAATTCAGTGCTTCTTTTTCTTTTTGATGGTTTTTATGGAAGCCCATTTCCGCCACTGTGATGAAGAAAATAAAAATCCTGTTTCTCATAATTATCTCACTATTATGACTTAGTATCTCATAATTACGAGATACAGGATTTGTATTTTCTTCATCACAGTGGCGGAAGCGGGCTTCCATAGTTGTTTGCCCTGTGTGCGAACGCTGCTGAACATTTCACCCACCACTCTCGGGCGCATGCGCAGTCTCAGCAGCGGAGCCTCAGGGGAGCGATGGCCGCGGACAGCTCCTTGCTGCTGTCTCTGGTGGAGGAATTTGTCTCGGGACTCCAGGACAGCAAGGCCAAAGACACCGCGACAGGTAAATAAGTTTGTATAAGTTTGCGATTCACCCTCCGCAGCGGCTCGCTGTGGAATATCCGCCATTGAAGCGAACCTGAGCGGCTGCCTCCACACGGCGTGATGCTCGGGTAGCTAACAACATCCTGCGAGCCGCCGCGACCTCATGACACTTTCGAACACGCGCTGTGACACGTCTCGGCTCACTTTGCCACTGTGCCAGCACGTATTGAATGCAGCCCTGCTCTGTTATCCCACTGTCATTGCTCGAGTGCTGTGAATTTGAACGCTAGCCCCGCTGAGGTCTGACCGCATGCTTGCTGCTTGCTAGCTGCCGTGTTTGTGTCCGTGTGGAAAACATCCCGACAGTGAACTCTGTAACTCTGACCCCCCCGCCAGTGCTGCTGGGTAATCTGTAGGTTACAACCACAGATAACCTCCGTCACACTCAGGTCTGTGTTTTTGTGAGGTGATGATATGTTTATGGCAATCCCACTAACCCTGGTTTCATTTCCAGGTGTCAAAGATGGACAGTTTACAGTCCTGCAGCTGGTGGAGGCACTGGGGTGAGCTGTCAACCTGCTCAGCAACAGCACACACACATGACAAGAACATAAACTAAAGCTGCAGTCACTTGTACTAGTTTGATAATAACCACTGGCACATGTCAGGGATCACCAGTGGATGTTAGGGACACATCTTCCTTTGCTAAGGCGGCCCCACATCAGGCTGATCAGACCTGTGTGTGTGTCCCTATCGTCGTGGGGCCCAGTTGGGGTCTTTTCTCCTGATCCAGAACAGTCCGTGCACGACACCCATGACATTTAGCCATATATCACATCTGGGCAACATCAGCGAGCCATGGCAGGGTCCCATACACAGCCATCAGCCAGTCAGCCAATACCAAGAACCCAAACATTTTTGAACAGCTGTATGCTACTAACCCTGTATGGAAGTGATGATTGTAATCATTGCTGTATGGCCTGGCTCAGGTTACATGGCTTAGTAGAACAATACACACAGATAATTAATGTCATTGAACTTCTTTTATTATCTAGTTTGAAAAAAATAAAATAATAATAATAATCGCATGAAGAATTAAGGTCCAGGCAAAACTGCAGTTTTATCTGGGTGAAACTAATACACTTTAAAGATCAGTACATAGATTTGCATACTCACCAAGGCCCGGCATTTTCTGCCATATAGGCATTGTAATTAGTGGTATCAAAGCACCTTTACTTTAACTTAGGTTCTAAGAGAATAACATAGTTGTTAAAAAGTTATTTTGATATCACAGACTTGTCACATATTTCACTTTCATTACCTTCTGCATTTGATCTTGATTGCAGACTGAGTTTGACGAGCTCTCAGCCTCACACTCGAGCCAGAGGGGTCCAGCTGCTGTCTGAGGTTTTGCACGAGTGCTATGGAAATCTTACAGAGAGAGAAGGTGCACTTCTTTTCTACATAGTCTTTGGTCGTTTTCTGGATAGTAACATTTTCAAACCATCATAATAACATGTCATATTCAAATTTTAAACATGGTATTTGGATGCAAAACCTAGAGATATTTTGACAGCATGTCTCCCTGTCCCTCTTTTCCATAGTGGAAGTGCTGATTGCGTTCTATGAAAACCGCCTAAAGGACCATTACGTCATCACACCATCTGTCTTACAGGGGCTCAGAGCTCTGGTGAGTGTCTGACTGCGGTAGCTTTTCTTTGACAACAACATCTGAAACATCTTGCATGAGATGGATCGACTGCTAAACTTGCAAGACAGTTTTTTTTACATCGGAAAGTTGGAGAATTGTTTTGAGAAGTTCCAGATGTGACGGCAGTGACCAACATGCACATTGTGTGTTTTGTGCTTTTTCCAGACAAAATGTGCGGCGTTGCCTCCTGGCTCAGCCGTGTCCATGCTGAGGTCTTTGTTCCAGGATGTTCACGTACAGGTGAGATTCAGTGTGTGATATTTTTAACAAGCAGTTTTTATTTAAAATATATCTAAAGATGTTTGTTTTTGTGTTGAGGCTCTGTGTGTTTTTTGTATTCTGAACGGCGTCTATCTGTCTCTTTAGACCTGTGCAATATCTCACCACACTTTATCTAGTGTGATGATGATGTGCTTCTTGTTTCCTCTGTGTTCTGCAAAGCACTTCCTCTTTAATTAAGTATGGTTTGTGGGTAAACTGGACTAATGTAAGGGCGTTTTCACATCTGACAGTCCAGACCAAGGTTTTCTGTCTTTGTTTACACTTTATCCGGTTAGTTTTGGTTAAAATTTAGGGAGCACACTGAAGAATTCGATATGACATACGTGTGTTCTGTTGTCATCACCTACGTGGGTTTGTCAACCTTTACTTGACATGGTTTGTAGATGATATCATCACCAATTTCAGGTCCGATCTTGGTCCGAGACACTTTTCACAAAATGCTCCAAATTGTTCTTGAGTCTAGGCATTATGGGTAAAAGTTTTATATGCTCTGATCATTTTTCTCTAGTCTCTGATGCTGGCAGAGAGGTCGTGCGTCTACAGCATGCTCATCAACCTCATGGAGACCAGAGAGGCTGGTAAGAGATGTGTAATAAGCAGGTTTTTCACCTGTAGTTATTACTTTTTCTCATTTTAGTACAATAAGAAATCCTCTCTAATTTGGGAGTTGCTGGTCAGATCATGTTAGAGTAACTATTTTTCATGATTGATCCACAGAGCTGAAGGGTTTAGGGGCAGACTTTGTCTTTGGCTTTGTTCAGTCAATGGATGGTGAGAGGGATCCTCGCAACCTCCTGCTCGCCTTCCAGATTGCAAAGAGCATCATACATCGAGGCTATGATCTAGGTGAGAGCATGTGCAACATCTCTCTCGCTGTTGTATCCCATGGACTCTGTTGCTAATTGGGTATGTATCCGTTCTGCCCCCCCTGTTAATTTTCTGTTTGCTGTCTCAGGTAAATTCACAGAGGAGCTGTTCGAAGTGACGTCCTGCTACTTCCCCATCGACTTCACCCCCGTAAGTCCCTGTTTACTCAGCTGCTTTGGGCTGAGAGCCGATGAAAGCAACAGAGCATAGCAGACAGAAATGTCATCACCGACTTCCTGTGACCTCAGACGAACTCCGCCCAAAACAATGATCGAGCGTCTGCCTCCTCATCTGCTCACGCACGTTTGCCATTCTTTGCGTCACAGAGGCTCACAGCTCTGTGATGACTTGTTGACTCTCCGGAGCAAACCAGCAACACGCTTCCACAATGCTGCTGATATGTTGCTTTTGTGTTGCGTGACGACTGCAGTGTTCTATTACCACAACACAATCTTAACATGCCTTGTTAGTCTTTCACATGAAGGTTTGCATTTCGTATTTTGAACTTAATCCAACTTGAAATATTAATAATAACTTTATTTATCAACACAAAGTACAAACTCCTGCAAACCAGTCCACCTATAGATCCAGTATTCAGTCAAATGTTCATGCCAATTTAAAAATAGTGAATGATAATAATAATACATTGTTCAATTAATTTAAGCTAATTGGTAGTTAATTGTAAAGGCAGGAAATACATCAAGAAACCTGTCTCGTTGGTCTAAGCGAAAAGATACAAAGAATTTATCATCAGTACTGATTTTCTAGATAAATCCAGGTTGCTTAAATATTATTTAGTAGTTGTTTCTTTGTCAAAATGTAAAAATCTTAGAAACAGTATTAGACACTGAAGCATTTTTTTTTCAAACAAAAATGTAATTATTAATCTCCATTAATGTCTGTCTTCCTGCCGGAAGATTTGCATATTGAGGTTAATTGGAGACTTAGGTGTGTTTTAATAGCCTGTTCATCTCTTCTTGCTTTACCTTCATTTCCCCATAACCACCACCCATCCACCTCAGCCTTCTAATGACCCCCACGGCATCACCAAGGACGACCTAATCGAGGCGCTGAGGGCCGTCCTCTCCGGGACACCAAAGTTTGCAGAGGTAATGGGAACGTTCATATGTTTGCTTTTTGGTGTAGTGAACATTTTCTGGCCTGAGAATAGTTGAGCTGTCAAATGTGAGATTATGCTTATGCTGTGTTTGTTACTGCACTGTTGCAGTTTGTGTTGCCTCTCATCATTGAGAAGCTGGACTCGGACGTTCAGAGTGCGAAGCTGGACTCGCTGCAGACTCTGGTGAGATTTCCCTCTCATTTCTAAAACTCTTCTGTGCTCCTCACTGTGGGGTTGGAGATAGAAATATTTCGCTCAAAATTTCCCATCTCTAAGAGGCTAATGTGAATGATAAGCGATTATAGAACACATTGTTACTCTTAACACCATTAAGGGGCTGAGACAGTTTACAGAGAGTGAATTCAAATGTATAATCAATTAATTCGATGCAGTAATTTACTGGTAAAGGGCAGGAAGATGAAACAAGAACAAAAAGTACTATTTAGGAAAAGTTCTACCTGGCTGGTTATTACTTATTTATTTATTAGTTATTTTTACTTTGCAGACTTCCTGTATGTCACAATATGAACATAAGGACTTGGCAGAATTCCTTGAGGGACTGTGGACATCACTGCGCAGAGAGGTTTGTTTGAAACACAATTTATATCAAAACAAAGTGTTAGTGCAGTGTCTATTATACCAGATACATTCATGTAAATATTATATAATTTAATGTATATATTAAGCCCTTGTTAAAAAGACAAATTCATTGGTATTTTTATGCGTCCAGGTCCAACACTCGTCTATTATATAACATTTTAATCACATCAGTTAATGGTTAATAATCTATTAACAAGCATTTGTTGTGTTTTTGTTGCATCAGTTTTTATTGTTTTTCCAGTTGAAAATGATATAATTAGAACACAGAGGGAAGTGACTTATGGCAGCAAGGTGCCTGGAACATTAAAATCCTCCAACAGAAGAAAGGAGTGATGATTCATCAGCACTGAGATTAACTACAGGAAAAGCCCCGAAGCACAAAGTTTTATGGGAAGAGAGGAATAAATGCTGTTTCTCTTGCCTTTGTTGTCTGAACAACGCTGCTAATGATTTCAACAGGTTTCCTCCTGTTCTTAAGAGACTACTCAAATGAACAAAGGGTCGATCTCTGAACCAGAAGCTAATGTTCTTGTTTCATTGTTTCATCGCAGGTGTTTCAGACATCCAGCGAGAGGATCGAGTGTGCAGGCCTCGCCGCTCTCACCGCACTCACTTCCTGTCTGTCTCGCTCAGTCCTCAACTCTGACTCTGAAGACTCTCTCAGCACCTTCCTGGTTCTTGTTCTCACAGGTGAAGTGCTGAAATCGAACTTATGTACACGTACTTGATTAAAAGTAAATATGCACAGTTGTACAGATAGGGCAATCCAAACATAGTCCCGTATAAAAGAAGTCAAAACAAAAGCAAAGAAAAAAGACAAATTTACACAATACAATACAGGTGAAGTGAACAGAGACGTCAGTTTTATTCAAACTTGTTGGACATTTAAATAAAACTAAATTGTAAACAGGATTAAGGACTAAATAATGGTCCTATGCAGTCAGAATAACAGGAAGGCAGTACTGGTGAAGAAAATGACTGTGTTAGTGGGAGGGTTTGCTTCAGTGCAGCGCTGCTTGAGTAGATGGGCAGGAAATGATACCACAATTTGACAATGAGACTGTTTGACTGCAATGACAATAAAGATAATCGGGTTTAAAGTGTCAATATTTTAAGTAAAGAATAATCAAGTTCTACACGCTAGTTGCTGTTGGCGGTTACACACATAACCCCAGCTCCAAGCTCTTTAGCTAAGCGTGACTAAAGATTTGTGTATCTAAAGGTTCATACTGGCTCATTAATTTAGAAGCTCAAACTAACACATCCATCAGTTGGTTACTGAGGGTAAATCTGAACCTTCCAGCCATTCAGAATCCAGACATTAACTCAGAAAGTTGTTCTCCTTAGGGTAGAAAAGAGTGTGAGACAGAGTGTGAGACACTTAATCCAGGGCTTTTAGTTTTGGACGGTTTTGGCCGAGAAACACTCTCTGCTAAGACACCTCCACCGAGGCCCAACAGTTTCCTTCAATTCAATCCAGCAGCTCCAAATTTCAATTTCACCATAATGGGGGCTTTCTTGGCCCATGTCTCATCCTTCCACCAAGTTCTGTTCCGTACTTTTACATAATCTTGCTAAGAAACAAACAATCCCCTTGGCAGAGGTAATAACTGAGCCACATTTCTCCAATTAAACAAGTAAATAAATCAAACTGACTCCTCAGTTTCTCATCTGAAGTAAAAGTCCAGTGATCTTTTTTTTTTTTTTAATGAGAGCGTATAATGTGTTCCAGACTGCAAACATCATCTGTGTGAGCCGGACCTGAAGCTCGTGTGGCCCAGCGCCAAGCTGCTGCAGGCCGCATGCAGTGCGTCCAGCAGGGCAAGCCACATCATCACAGCCGCTGTCATGCCCGCTCTCGTCGAGCAGTACAGCAGCAGAACACAGGTAAACAAATATAACTGACACCCAGAAGTTTATTAAGTTTAATTTGAGCAAGTTAATGTGAACTTCTTTCTTTAGCTGTTCTATATTTGAACATATTTAAATCATTGCAGCAACCAGCAACTTTATAATAAACAAGTAAATGTGACTTTTTCCCCTCCCTGAGCAGTGTTCCCATAGACGAACGTTACTGGAGGTGGTGCTGCGGTTCATCGAGTCAGTGACAAGCAGTCAGTCCTCAGAGAACGGTCAGTGCTGCATTCATTAATTTATTTTATTTTATTTTATTTCATTTAATCTATTTTTTTAATTTAATGCCACATTCATTACTATTTTACTTCAGAACATCAAATCCACTTGTCATGTTAAACCGGTTTCTTTGTGCGTTTCATCCCTCCACATCAGAAGAGAGCATGTTTTTAGCCTTTCGCCAGTCTCTGTGTGACATGGTGTTCTCAGCCTTGTTGGAGACTAATTCCAGTCTGCAGATCACTGCCACCTCCATGCTCACCTCACTGGCACAGCAAACAGGTGAGATTCGATACATTCCTACAGTCACAGTTTATAGTCCGAGTGAGATTACCTCAGACATTCTTTCTCTGTCAGGTCTGCTGTTGGACGCTGATATCGAGCTGGCTGTGGATCACCTGACCAGACTGCTGCTGACCGAGGAGGATGAGAAAGTCAGGTGAGCTCACGGTTGAAACTTTACTATGTAAAGTGCCTTGAGATAATGTATATTATGATTTGGCGCTATACAAATTAAATGGAATTGAATTGAACTCTGGAAAGAGTTTGCCTTTTCACATATGAAGACCAGCAGGAGATTCTCTGGGTCAGATACAATAGGAAAATGTCTGAAACATTCAGGCAAGGAGTGGTGCCTGGGTAGAGCATGCGTGAGGCAGGACATGAATTATACATTCTACTGCGGAGAGCCCCTCGGGAAAATGTTCAGAGTTCAGTGCATGTATGAAAGCAGCTACAGAGACACACACTTTCTGTTTCTACTCAAGTACTTTCATTACTTAGCAGATTCATATCTACAAAATAGAGGGGAAAAAAAATTGGTGTCAACATTTTTTTTTTTTTTTTACACTATCTGATGTTGCAGTTGAACTGAACAATATTCTTGTTTCTCTGTGTCTTGGTTCCGTTTGTGGCTTCAGTGTTGCTGTGGTCGATTGTGCCGGAGCCTTGGCAGAGCTACACCCAACAATCTTTATCACTAAATTCATCCCAAGACTAAAGAAGGAGATGTTTTCTGGTTGGTGAAAATCCTAATCCAATAGTATAACATCTGTACTTTCAATGTGGAATATATAGAAACACCACACAGATATTAATATTTGTATTATACAGTGTGCAGTAATAAAAATGGTGAATTTATGATGAAAATCCCAAGCAACCTTTTCCTCGCCTCTCCTCTGCTCAGAGCCCATGGATCAAGACAACAACAGAGAAGCTTCTGAGCAACATTCTCATCATGCAGTGCGTAAGCAGTGTTTGTCTGCCCTGGCTGCGGTGTCCATCCGACCCAGTGTTGTCCAGGAGAGCACGCCTGTCCTCCTGGAGGTCCTCAGCTCGGCACACGCAGGTAATCTGTCTGTAGAGATGGTCCAGGGCTTCTAGTAAGAGACTCACTTATTATTAAGTGAACAGTGTTCAGTTTGAATATTGTAGAGCAAGATTTGTTACAATTAACCTGTTAGATGAAACTCTTCTAATTTTCTCTTCTGCAAATTTCAGCGATCGAGTTTACATTATATGTATCTTTGGAACTTTGAGTCCACAAATGGTTCATAACAGATTATTGAGCTGTAACGACCAAATAAAATAGTTTTTTTTAATCTATCAGTTTCTTTCCTGACATAAAAATGTAATGGTTGAAGAGGTCAGGAGGAATGATACAATATTAAGGGTCAAATATTGCTAAATCTCCCTTCTACAATGTGTCTGTCAAATCACACATCAGTTGTTGCACACAGTAAATTCATATTTATGCTCAGCGTTAGTTATGTAAATGGACAAAGCATTCCGTCTATACTTTGGATTAATTTCATCAGCATTTGTGCACGTCTTCTGAAAGCTTATGAATGAATCAGATTAGTTAAAACCTGACCAAAAATAAACTTCCTATGAATGAAACTGAAAACTCATGTCGCTTTCAGGTAGCGTCGGTTTCTCAGTGGAGGAGGTGGTGTTGGCGTGCCGCAGCCTCCAGAAGATAGCAGAGCAGGTTCAGGACACTGAGGAGACGGGGCGATGCTTCCATGAACTCATCATTCCACGCCTGCTCTCACTGGCGCTCCAAGCGGCCCTGCAGGGTAAGCAGTAGATCCATCATCCCAATCCTTAAAAAAGTTTCTAAATAACCTGGTTTAAGGTTAACGGTGTCTGTGTTTCTCACCCACTTGTTCATGTCTGGCAGGTGAGGGGTCTTCTGGTCGTCGTAGTCCTCTGGTAGAGGAAGTGGTCCTGTCTGCTGTGGTCTCTGTCATCAGTACTTCCTGCTCCAGGCTGCAGCCAAAGTCAGTACAATCCCTCTGCCATTGTATTTGTGCTTTGTGGGCTTTGTTTTTTTAGTGTAGCGAGGTCCCGCCGATACACATGCTTGTAAAAGTGTAAAAATGTACCGTAAAAGCATTTTGTCACGAGGCGTCTGTTGTCTCATGTCGCCAGGTTGGCGGAACAGACGGCGGCTAGGGCTGTCTCTCTCTTCTTGGACGATGATGTCTCCTTTTTGCCCGACAACTCCTTCCCCTCACACATCCAGCTGCTCAAGGTATGTGTGTGCAGGGATTTGTGTATTTATGTGTGTTGTTTGCTTTTCTTCAAATATTGCCGACAGCAGGTTCCTCATCATTGCCTCACTGAGCACTTAATGATTATTGTTGTTGAAGACAGATTACAATGTATTGCAGAATTATTATGTGTCCCTCACATCATTAATATATCTAGGACTGAAGCAAAAGAAAACTTTGGTCAACTGAAATGAAACCTGCTCTTTAACCAAATGATTGGTGCTTGTTATCGATAGATTAACTAAATTAACAACAATCATTTTAACCTTATTATTAGACCAACCATACTGAAATATGACAATTCTATTGTGTTCACACTCAACACTTCAAATGTTAAACATGACAGTTGATGTAACATCCTAACGCAGACAGGTTTGCCTACTGTAGTTAGATGATGTGCCATGTTACTTGTTGAGCTGTGTTATGCAAAATGCTGTTTGCAGACTGTACAGTTTTTGGGCTTCATGCAAATCAGCATTCTCACAACTTTATGGACCAATGCCATCACAATATTTACACCTAACAAGGCCCAGCAGGTTCCTTATGAAACAAACACATCCAAATTCACTAGATCCAGATTTTTATTTGGATCTGCACCAAATAGCACACACTCATAATATTCAGACCCCTACACATAACTGATTTTCTGGTGACCTGTCCCCCCTCCACCATCGCAGGTCAACCATTATCTGTACTAAGCGCTTTAGATAATAGCTGGATGATGAGTCAGCCTGAGAGCCAAACACTTGTAAAGCTGATTAACTCTAATTATAAACAGATTCAATGACGCTCACTGAAGATGCTGCCTATTTATTTTCCAGCCCTAATTTAGCTCCTTATTATCTCGGGATTCGCACTATTTGTTCATGTCAGTGTTACCTGAAAACGTAATGAAAGTCATGATGTCATGTTTCCCCAGCAGCCGCAGAGGGAGTCATGGAGCCAGTCACAGATGGTTTGTCTGCTCATGGGCTGCGTCTGTTCCTTACCTCGCAGTGTGAGTCTCATTCTGAAGACCTAATTCACCTTTATTGAAATGTTGGCGTTCCTGAAGCTGTGTTCTGACTTCTGACTGTGTGTGTGTTTTAGGTCGCGGTGCCTCAGATAGACCAGCTGCTGTCTCAGCTGGAGGAGATGAGCTGCACCTGTAACCACCCTCTCGCATACACCTCTGCTGCGAAGTGCTTCGCTGGGCTGGTCAACAAGCAATCGCAGGGTCTGTTGATTATGACATACTCCCGTCTGTAGTCACACGTTTCTGTGAAAGAGAGCGTCATCCTGTCAGTTAAAATCTGTTAATGCTTTGTTTTGAATTTGTTCTTTTCTTCAGGTGATTCTCTCGACAGCTTGATTCAGAGGACGATGAAGAGAGTGTGTGGAGAGCTGGACTCTACATCGTCACCTGCCCGCACTCAGGCATTCACCCTCATGATCTGGGTAAGAGTTACACTTTTCAATACAGCCGCTTTCAGACACGCACTGAAGTCCAAACCTTCTCCTGAAGGTATTCAGAGGGGCTGCATGTGAGAATACAAATGTCTGAGTCAGTGGCTCCCACATTCTCCAAAGTATTTCCAAGGTTTTGGTCAGACATATGTGCATAAGTATGTGAAAATACAAATTTAATTTATTCTACCACCAGCTGTGGATCTATTAATTTAGTTCATGGATATATAAATAAAGTTGTTTCAGTATAAGAAGCAGAAAATGCAGAACGGTTGCTTTTCGTCTTCAGGTGGCCAAAGGTTTGCTTCTTCGATACCACCCTATGTCCACAGCACTGACTGACAAGGTAAATGCTGCATCCACTCTCTCACTGATATCCTTTATTTGATTTACTTAGCTTCATTCTTCATGTGCAGTTTAACACCTGAAATTGGAAAATGGCAGCTCATGCTAGTTTGGTGTCATCAGTTCATTTCTTATTCTTTTTCTTCGTGAAGCTCTTCTCTCTGCTCGACGACGCTGATCTGGGTGCGATGGCGGCAGAAGGTTTCTCGTTGCTGATGAGCGACTCTGCCGAGGTCCTAAACCGCGGCTGCCATGCCGACGTCCGCATCATGTACCGCCAGCGCTTCTTCAGTGAGAACTCGGCAAAGTTGGTTCAGGGCTTCAATGCTGCGCCGCAAGGTTCGTGGGAACAGCACTGCTGAGGACACTGTTGATGTGAAATACTGTTGGTCAAATTCAGCATTTACAGGAGATTTTTGTTCTGTCCCCCAGAGAAGAAGTCCAACTACCTGAAGGCTCTGTCCAACATCGTCAACAAACTTCCGAAGCAGGTTCAAATCACTGAACTACCAGCGGTACGTAAACGGTAAACTCATTTGTTCTCGTCAGGTTCTCTCTTTGGGAAACACTCTATCGTAACGTTTTTTCTTTTTTTCTTTCATCCCTGTCCAGCTCCTGTCCCTGCTGCTAGAGGCCTTGTCGTGTCCCGATCAGGGCGTCCAGCTGTCCACCCTGTCCTGTCTGGAGCCCGTCCTCATCGACCCACCGCCGGCTCTCATACAGCAGCTGGAGGCTTTGTTCAGCAGGTTGCTGGCCCTCGTCTCCAGTCCTACCATGGTCAGTGACATAATGTAACTGCCAGTGCTTTCTGCCTTGACTGGTTTTCAGCAGCTCAAGGTGAAGCTGAATGTTGGCAGCAATGAAACAAAGCAAGAAAATGACATGAAGACACATGAAGCAGCTCATTGCTCCTGTTCAAAAGTGGCATACTGCACATACTCACAGTTGGAGCACAACACTGTATCTTAGTCAATCCGTGCATGGCATGAACATGTTAATGATCCAGAGCATTTAACAATATTTTGTATCTTTCTTGCAGAGCGTAAAGATCACCTCGCTGCGCTGCATCCACGCCCTCTCCCACCTGCCCACACATGAGGTAAAATTCTAAATTGTCCATCTTTAAAATGTTGATAATTTTAATCATATCACAGCAGGAATGCTCTTGTTTTCTTTGTTGTCATTTGTCGATTATCAATAAAAAGTGAGTGCTCCACCTCACCCACTGGAACATTACAACTTCTCAAAACTATTTATTAAGTTATTCATACTTGTTGCTGCATCACTAAGTGCTATGTCCAGATTTGACTTGAAATAAGATATTTTAGTTGACTGAAGATAAGCCACACGTCCTTTCCTGTGTTTGAATCAGCTTGAGTAATCTGTACCACGTAACGTTCCTCAAGATAAAAAACGATTTCTTTGAACTTTTGGTTCAGATTTTTCCATTTCGGGCGCGGGTTCTGCGAGCTCTGGCTCGGCCTCTGGACGACAAGAAGAGGAGGGTGAGGAGCGAAGCGGTACTGGCACGAGGGGAGTGGTAAGAATCAGCCACCATTGTTGCAAGATGATGTCATTTCTTTTCCTGTACTGGTTCTGTTTATAGCTGGTTCTGCACAACAACTCATCTGTCAAATTTTTCTCGTAGGTACCTTGTGGGAAGTCCTGGGGGAAGGTGATTTTTTTTTTTTTTTTACATCTCAACACCACCCTCGTCTCCCGTTCCTTCCCCACCCCGACCTCCTCTCTCTCCAGGACCACGTCCTCACAAACAAACCCCACAAGAGCTCCTGCTCCTTGGTTTAACTCCACCCACCATCTTCTCCCCCTTTTTACTGGCATTCTTTAGTTGCCTGTATCCTCATGAACGCACAAGTAAGAGAATGTGGACTCCCTTAAGAGTCCCTTAAGTTACAAGAATGGAAATTTGAATACGTTTTATGCCTCGTGTACGTTGTCTTTCTCTCTACACGACGCAGAAATTGTGTGGATTTGTGCCATGACACTTTGATTGTGTATAATTTTTGTACTCTTCCCAAAGTTTTCTCTTTCACTCAGACCCTCTAAGAATTCATTATACAGTGATGACATTTTCAAATATTAAGTATGTTTGCTTGATAAATAACCACATTTTATCAGATGATTTTCTGACTATTTACTAAATAATAAAACCTGAAGCGTTTTTTCTTTATTTGAAAATCTAAATTAACGAAATAATAAGTTAACTATATGTCAGATCTCAAATTTAAAACTGCTCCTGATGAATGCACTGGTGTGGGTCAACTCCTGCATAAGAGAGAAAGTGAAGAGTACAGAGCTCATATAGATGAGTCGTCTCCTGAACTGTGGCAGCAACATTTTTTTTAAATCAACTTTTATGAACATCTTGAAGTTTTATTGTAGATGAAAACTTGGAGCAGCACTGAACCCAGCAGACCCTTACATGTTTATCTTCTCATCTGGATGAATGTGTGTCTGAGCGGAAATGTCTTAAAACAGGTGGTGCGTTTGATTTGAGTCACCAGCTGGGTGGGTTGTAAAAACCAAGGTTCCTCACAGGGTGACAAGAATTGAGCGCTTCTACATGTGTCGTGTCTCCATTGACGCGCGAATGTTGAGTTTAATTTTATTTTTTGATGTTAATGTTAATTAATCAGTGAAGATGTGTCAATTTATCAATGGCTGAAGCAGTATTGAAGCTATATCATAGTTAAGGTCGAGTCATTTCTGTAAGCTCAGCTGACTTTGGACCTCACATCAACTTATGCCAAGGAAATAGACAAATATTTAAATGTCTAACTTAAGATGTCATTAAAGGTTTTCTTGAAAAAAAGATTCTAACGTAATTTTTGTGTTTCTGCGACAGCCATAAGAATGCTTTGAGATAATCCTTCTAGATTTGTGGTTCACTGAACTCACAGATTAATTGCTTAGAATTTCATCTTCATAGGCCAAAGTCACAGTAGCTTCTTGAACATGATGTCTCAAGTCATCAATGGAACAACAGTAAAACCAGGAAATATCAAACACTTATTTTATTTAAAAAAAAAAAAGAGAACAATAATTGGAGCACAGCTCCCTTTGGTTACACACAGGGATGTGTCATGTTTCTATGGCAACTACAGATTCAACTCCTTTTGAAATGAAGAACACGCGGGGGTGAAAAAAAAAATGGAATTCACAGTGACCTTTTCTCACTTATTTAAATTGCCTAAGTTTAAAGGATGAACCCCCAAACAAGGCACACATGTTATTTTTTCTTCACCTAAATGTAGGGAGCAAAAGATTCAAGTCAGAAATTTTAAGAGAAGTAGATCAAACTCTTCGGCACCAGAACATCCGTTCATATCTGTGGTTCCTAAGCTCGTCGGCACACTCTCCATCACATCTCCACTAAACACTGCAGGTGTTAACAGAGTAGTTCATGAGAGAAATAGCTTTTGAAAATGACATTTTAAATAATCATAGGAAATCAAACAAGATCATTTAACGTTAAAAAAGTCTTTTCATCTCATTAAGACAAACTCTTTCTTAAATAAGCAGACAAGGTTTAGGCTCAGATCCGTGACGACATGTCAGGGATACAGTGTCAGTTATTAAAAGGTGCTGTGCTTCGCTTTTTATCATCTATAAACAGACTTTAATGAAATCTAGTCTGATGTTTCACTCTCCTCTCGTCTCTGCTTCCTGTCTGTTTTCAACAACTTCTGAGCTCAAATCTACAGGATGAAATGGTTTTGACAACATTGGATCCACAAGTCACACAGTTGACCTACATCTTTCATGACCTTTTTTGTTGCAGGGAATCGGACATTAAAATGACAGTGATCGCCTCGTGCAGATGTTTCACCAAAACAAGTCCCGACCTGCTCACTATTTTGCAAGGGCAACATCTCAATCACTCCCTGGTGGCTGGCTGCAGTATAGCTCATACATTTCTCTCAGATGGTCTCTGTCATTTTAGGTAGTTGTTATCACACTGATATATACATACAAATGTTAGTTTTTCTATTAAGTTTGGTTTTAATTTGTAAAATGCAACCCATAGCACCGTTAAGATGCCGTTACTCGATATGATCTCCATCGCCTCCCGTACATCCCTGTCTCCTATCCATGCTCCCACATCACACTCTTACACGGGGGAGGCTGTAGTGCTGGTTCAAGAAATGCGCAGGAAATTCAGTCTTTGCAAATGGTTGAGAGTAAGGAGACCGAGGTGTGTGCTGGCCAGCAGCACCTTCTGTACCTTCAATTCAGCCGACAGTGCTGCAGTCGCAGGGTGAAGGTCTACCCCGACTTCACAAGGCTGCCGACAGATGGACAGTGAGACGGTGACGGTATTTTGAGGCATGACGAGTGGTTATGTCCGTAAACACCTTTACACAGCAAAGCATCTTTTTCCCAGAGGGAGTGGGAGCTTCTTGCTCGTCTCTAGCCACGTTGCTTGTTATGTAAATTCAGGATAAATAATGTGGTACATTTTATTTTTTTATAAAATGAACCGGTGAGGGTCAGATGGCCATGGGGTCTCTCCTGGTGAAGGTGCAGTCCCACATGATGCCGTCCCCGTGGGGAAGATGACTGGAGGGTAGCAGGACCCGTGTGAGCCAGTGACTGAGGACGAGAAGAACAAGTCGATTCAAACGCAGCTGAAAACGACAACACCACAACAAACTTGTTCCTAACTCATCTCACACACGGCACACATCTGGGTTGTTTCCACCAAGACACGGTGTAAAACTGTTGCTCAGTAAAGGTGACATAGTGTTGCTTTAAGGTACGATTACAAGCACAGTTCAGGAAAATGCAAAACTGAACCCACCTTCTTTTCTCCACACCGAGCAGTAACTTCCAGTTGTTCATATTGCCGTGATGGTAGGGATTTCTGAACACCTGCATTGTACCAGAACATGAAGAACCATAGTCAGAGTTGGATTTTAACACTTTTAAAACAGTAATAAAAAAAAAGAATCGTCTTTAAGTTTACTATTCTTTCCAGTGTTGAAAGCAGCCGTGCAGTAACTCGGCACATACAGTATATAGTGCTGGAAACCAAACATCTATGGAGACTGGACGACATGACAGCTCCCCAAAAGTGAAGCCAAAGTCTCTCTGGTGCCCCCTGGTGGCTGGCTGCAGATCAGTCATAAACCCCACCTCCAATAACGTTTCTTAAAGTTGGTTTCTGTCATTTTAAGTAGTTCTCATCATACTGGTGTTTGTTTGAGTACACATTTTTTCCCATGAATTTGGTTTTAATTAGTTATTTGATGCTGAGCCGTCATAATCAATCATGAGTCAGTCTTGGCTGTCAATCGACCGTGTGTATCGACGGGACCTCAATATCACGATTCCACTTCACGATCACCACTGCGCAGACCCTGACTCCAAATGACGTCATCAGCGCAAGACGGCAGTGTTCGTATCCAGGATATTTTGGCTTCATTTCTGGATAGTGGGAGGAAGTGGAGACGCGTCATCCATCTTTATTTACAGTCTATGATCCCAGTGTTTGTGTACCTTGCCCTTCTCCCTGAGTCTTCTGATCTCTTTGCGGTTGATGTGGCGCTCCACGCTGGTCTCCGCTCTGCAGATGAGTATGGTGTGCCACAGGGTGAGTCCTCCCAGAGCTACTGACACCGAGCTGGAGAAAAGGTGCACGTGGGGGGTTACATTACCACTTTCATTCGATTTTTAAACAGAGAGACTACCAGCGGTGAAGTGTCGCTCACCTGGTCAGTACCCAGAGGTAGATGACACTCTTCTGAGCAGTGGTTTCTCTTAAGGTGTAGTCTGGAGTTGGGATCTGATAATAAGTCTAAAAGGGGAGAGAAGAATAGGGTCAGACTTATCAGCTGCTTTCTGAGGTCATTCCTCCTCAGGATAACACTTCTTACAATATGCGTGAGCTAAGTCTTAACAAGAACACGGTTTGTTTACCATCTGGCAAACAAACACTCACGAAATGAGACCATCCTAGATGAGAGGTAAATATGAGAGCAGCAAGTCAAGATCCCTTTCAGATCTCCTGTTTCACTCGTCTTTTGCCATTTGAGATCGACCTCTGCCTCCTTGTTACCGCCTGACAGCCGCTACCAAACTATTCATCACAGACAAATTTGGTAACAGCTGATAACAACAATAGGTAGTTTTTACATCTTAAATAATAAGGGAGAATGGCATGTCTGTCATCGCCAAAGCGTCCCCTGCAGGCCTGGAGGTGCACTATGTAAATCTAGTGTACCGTGCTGGAACATTCAACCTGCTTTAAAGCATACGTCAGACATTAGCAACTAGAGCTCGCTCGTCATTCTCAGTGTGGACAACAAGGCTACCAGAAGAAACCGAAGAGGAAAAGAGAAAGTGAGCGAGTAAGAAAACAAACAAGAGTGAATATCGGAGCATACAGGACAGATTACGACCTGGTGTTGCTGTTAAGCAAGTCATAACTTTTGCTATGTCTGGTGCTGTTGTGCTTGCTTGATGTTGGGCTGCGTAAGTGAAATTGTCGACTCGCAGTTTATCATCAGAAGCCAAGTAAACCCATTCGACAAAGGTTTAACAAGTTAGATAAACAATTAAAGCTTGTCGGTTGTCAACAAATGCTTGTGTGTACAAGCTTGGGCAGCAGACTCAGACCCCAACTCATAGTTACGACAGCGAAATATGCATCCCACCGGTAGGGGGGAGCCTGAGTATAGCCGAGAGCAAATCTTGCATTGAGTCGCTTTAAAGTCTGAGCTTAGTTCGCAGCCGAGGTGTTCCTGCTGCCTCACCTCTATAACGCTGTATGCCTCCAGAAACAGTTCCTTGCTGCTGAAGCTGCAGTAGAGGCAGCCCAGGGTCATGTAGAGGCAGAAGGAGAAGAAGTAGCGATGGTTGAAATGGCCCACACAGTTGTTCAGCCAGGCTGCATATTATTTTAAGTTCAACGTGATTCAAAAGTGGGAAATAATACAAAATAAAGAATTAACTGTTCATGCATTTCCTGACATTTCTTCATTAAAAAAAGGATACGACAGTGGTGGTCCATCTTCAAAACACACCTGCAATAAAACAGAAAGTATTTTCAGCGAAATAATAAAAATTGAGCAAATAACTCTCATGGAAGAAGTTGGGAAATGATCTTACATGTTGCAGATGCTACAGTGGTGCGTCCTGGGTGGTTTTGGAATGATGCATTTCTTACAAATGGACACTGAGGGGATATGAATTTTGTCCTAAAATATAGAAAACAAAGAGGATAAACCGTATGAAGTCAAGAAGTCAGGTTTTACCAATTTACCAATGACACAGCCACAACAAATACAAGAGCAAAGATGTTCCCTTCTCTCTAAAGGCATTTTCTCGCACCACACAACAGTGAATCTATGCTGCGTCTATACACTGTTTTTATATGTTAGGGGTTTTGAGACCTTGGGCGGGTGTCCAGGAGCCGTGGTGGTAGCCTTGTAGTAATGGAAGACCACCATGACAAGGAGCCAGTGGCCATAGCAGAGGTGCCAGACCACCCAGTGCACAGGGTACGTGCTGACGATCGTGGGCAGGACGAACAGGTAGATGACCACCACGACTGAGGTGGTCAGGAGAATGACCAGACAGACGAACACCTGAGAGAGAAAAGGGGAAAGACAGTGAGGAAAGACGTGAGAGGTGATGATGTGTAGAAGTGTAGAAAGAAAAGAGAAGAGAAGCAAGCTCACCACTCCAAACCACCGGGTCACGTTGTCCACGATCCAGTAGACGGGTTCAAACACACAGTCCAGCAGCGTGTCCGAGTTGCTGAGGCTGTTGTAATACAGGGACTTGAGCAGCAGTTTGCTGTAGCTCCACAGCTCCGACAACCTCCCGCTGATTCGGACTTTGTTCCCTCCTCCTCCTCCTCTCTGCAGGCGGCACAGCCGGCACCAGCGCAGTGCGAGTCGCATGGCCCGGGAAATCTGCCACCTCCAGCTACTGCCCATACGCATGCCACCGCCACCACCTCCTCTTCCTCCTCCTCTCCTAAACACTCTGCCTTCCAGACACACACAAACACACAGACACAAACACCAACAGTTACAAAAGCAGGCTGCGTAAAACAGCAGCTCTTCCTGGCTAAGCCTGATGACCGCTGAGGTTCCCATTGTCGCCTCCACCTCAGGAGGAGTAGGAGTTTGAGCTCCGACACAAGAGAACAGGCAACACAGGGGACTCCCACTCATAGAAAGCCCTTTTCTAGAAAGCGGCTGCCCTGTTACATCTGTCAGTCAAAGAAAACAAGGGCAGGAGCTCTCAGGTAATTGAGCTACGCCCCCATCGACCCCATCAAAAACGTCTTCTCTTAATAATTCACAGCAAATCAAGAGATCAGGGCCAGGACCTTCCAGTAAATTGGCGGGGGAGATGCAGAGTGGTAACCCAGTAAGAGGCAAATGGGACGGGATGAATGTTGTGAGAAGGAAATAAAGTGGCTACCTGATCCTGGGGCATCATTTCATGAAAGTGAGTATTGGTTACACAGATAAGGCTTGTTCGGGCTCTCCAAAATAAGAAGGCATTAATAATGCTAACCAGGGACAGTGAGAGCAAAGCCGGGCTTCCAGCTGCTCTTTGTTCCTTTATCCGCTTCTGTTTGACTTCTGATGGTGGTGAACACAGTTAACTCGGCTCTATTCTGTCATTTATCAATATTTTAGCTCAGAATACACACTTGGTGAATGTCTGACACACAGACTCTCAATAAAGAAGAAGACTTCCTCCACTATGCAGAAATGAAGCCAAAATATCCCAGAGCCAGAGTTTGTGCAGTGGCAATCATGGGATTCTCAGGACATTTTCAAACCTATAGTTTGTTTGCTTTGGTCCAAATTAGTTGGCTTCTTCTCACACAGAAAAAAAATTCAAGTAAACCAAAACACACAGCTTCAGTGGTTACTGTGGCTGACAGGAGCGAGAGAGAGGAAAAAAACAAAACAAAGGCAAAGGGTCATATTTGCTCCAATATCTGGAAGGCAACCTACACGTTTTGGTTTCTTCTCTTGCAAGCTGCCAGCAACTTGTGATTGCACTCTGTCGTATCCCAGAATGCAAAGTGCACTTGGCTGCAGATCAGACCTGCAGAGTATTCCTCGCAGCCTAGTCAGATCAAAGTCATAACATTCAACAAATGATTCAAACCAGAGTCTGTTTGAAAAGCCTGCTTTTATTTTGGTCATTTAATTCATGTATTATTTCTTTTGTTGGCAGAAATGGTCTTCCATGCAAATGAGGCTGTTCGTCTCTCCTCTGTATTGTAATTCATAAAATAACCTTTAGATTTCATCATGTGAGAGAACAGTAGTTAAATCGGTGGACAAAATTAAAGGTTAAATTAAACAATGTTTTTATAATAAGGGCTGGATGTAATGGCTGAAATATGAAACATGTACCACCATGTGAGGACACCTCTTCTCACTGCAGACAGGCTGTTGGTTGATGAAATACACTGTTTAAATGAATACTTGATATTAATCTAAAATGCTGCGTACCAGGCACAGACGGAGAACACAAGGGCGCGCCACAATCACAGCAGGGTGCCGCCGTCTCTATGACAACCTGTGGGACTAAATCTGGTCTCAGAAGAGAGGCTGATCACTGTCTGTCTGACTCATTGTAATAAGCTTTACCTCGTCCTCTACCTCAGAGAACGACAACATGTCTGCAGGTTCTTACTTTTCCACAGGATTTCGGTTTAATATGAATGAATCAAAAACCAAGACAGACTGCTTGCACATGTTGAATGTTGGACATTACAAACAAATTTGGACAAATTGCACACTCACGCAACTTTTATCTACATAATGCACATTTATAGAACAGCCCAATATTGTACATAGTATTTCTGTTATTGTCTTATTTATCCTAGATTCTGATTCTATTGCTATTTTAATTCCTACCACATTTTCCACATGCATCGCTACTCTATTGGAATTACTTAAATCAGGAATTGTGCATGGATGTTGGACATGTAATCCACCCTGTGTAAATTGTGGCCCCTTTATGGCCCCAGATTCAGAAAAAATTGCTAGATGTGCCACTCTTCATTTCAGTGATGGTGATTGGTTCTTGGCTGACATCACATCCAGCAGCTAGACTTCAGTAATAAAAATGTTTTATAATTCATAGTCTCTTCTCTCTGTACCCTCGGCTACAGAGTAATAAACTGCGGCTAAGTCTCAGCTTGTATACTGATGACTTAACACTGACTCACCACATCCTCTCTTGGTGTGGATTCTTTACAAGTATTAACAAATACCTCCTCTGCATGTCAGTGCACAGTTTCCTGCACTCATGTACCTACTGCATGTGATGTAGGCTCAAATGAGACAAGGGTGTAAACCGTTAAAGTGGAGTAATAATACAGTTCAGGGTTGTTGCTGTTGTCATAATCTTACTGCTTACCTTAATATGAAGACGTGTGACTATCTCTGCCTCTGGCCATGGTTATTAGGATACTGTGTAAACCTGGGAAACAAATTATTTGGGTGATTATTAGAAATAATCAGCAACAATATACAAGAAAAGCAGCTTTTCTCTGCTTCATACTGTTGATCAGACAAAAGAAGCAATATGAAGACATCACATTGAGCTATAGGAAACTGTAGACACTATTTTCGGATGTGTTTCAGACTAATTTACCACATGTTTCCTCTCTCCTGTAACCTGTTGGTGCTAGAGGCCTCTCCCCGTTAAAGGATTCATTTATTGATAGAAAAACAGATCTGTTGATTTATTGATCCTTTAATTCATCAATTGGCCCTAATATAGTATTATAACTACCTTATACAAAGACTTTTATTCAAACCCTCTTAACTGTGCAATAATCAGTCTGTCTGTTTAATACAATGGTTCATGTGCAATCCATTTAAAGTACACATTCTCAAACTGCACATATATTACTGTATATATTAGTCTTACAAGTACATTCATATTTTGTATATTCCTTACACTTAAGTATTACCTTAGACTAAACTATTACTTATTACTTACTGATGCCTATGTTTGACTCTTGCTGCAGTTATATTGCAAATGTCCCCATTGAGGGACTAATAGAGGATTATCTTATCTTATCTTATCTGTTTCCTGTCCACCCCCATCAAACCACAATGTAAATCCTGTGGGTTTGTTTACTGTCAAAACCAGATCATCATCATCATGCTATTATACACAACTACAGACTTTAAACTATATGTAGTACTTGTTACTTGTCGGTAGCTACAGACGACGAGCATCTACCACCGAAGCCTCTCAGTGTGTGAGTGGTGGATTGGCTCCAACACGTCATGCTGTGTTTGTAGCTAGCTAACTGCTTCACAGCCCCGGTCCACCTTTAGCCCGCCCGTGCTAACGGTCCGTTCAAACACACACACGCAGCACGCTGACCCGGACTAAACCGGGCAGGGACATGCCGTAGTTTACCTGTACAGGTGAAAGCGGTGAGGGAGCCTGCAGTTCGTGGTCAGGACATGATCAGGCTACATGTTAGCTCGGGTCTCCACATCCTGACCGCAGCGAACACAGCCCGCTGCAAGACCGTCTATTGGACAGATGACTCACTCACCTGCAGATTAAACTGTCGCGTTCTCCGCTCCACAAAGCTGACTGCGAGTTAGTTTTATATTTATTCAAACAGTGGGAGAAAGATGTAGTTTTAACATTCATACGCTAATGTGGTTTGTTTGTTATTTACTAGTTACACAATGGAAGGCTCCATATTTCTATTGCCCCACTAAAAAATAATACCCAAGTGGCACCTCGCCTCTACGCTTCTTCTTTCCTGCCATCTCGCTTTGCAGCCCGCAGTGTGTTCTGGGAAAGGGAGTTTTATTCTCCTGTGACAGTTCATTAAAACGTCTCTCAGCTCAGGCTGTCGTTGCTTTACATGAAGAAATAGCAGCTTAATGTGTTTCTACAGTAGCAGTTCTATATATGACAAGGATACATATTTAGTAAACCGCTCATTTAAAACCACAAATAACGCTTTCCTGAAATTCCCAACCGAACCAGGAAGTACTAAGAGGTCATATGACTGAAGAAAGATGGCCGCGGTGCAGTGGTGAGCTGCTGGTTTCTCCTTTTAAAAACACTTTATTTACACCAGAAATGACTTGAACGATGTATTTATTCCTACTGTGCAGATGTAGAGACCGTACGTGTGGTGCACGTGCTTGCATCGGGAGCTTACGTGCGATTTAGCTTGAGAAATCAGATGTCAGTTGTTTTAGCAGCTTTTCAACATCTGATTACTACTTAAATGCATCAGTACTGTGTCTGTGGCCTTTCACCAAACACCCTCCTCTGGTGCAGTTTAGCTGCGGCTCAGCAGAGACGATGTGGGTGTGACAAAGTGATCAGGTGGTTTAGATTCAAATGTAAATGTATGAAATACTTAGATCATGTTCAACATCCTTACTGCTCCAATTAGATAGATAGATAGATGGATGCATAGGTAGATAGATAGGTAGGTAGGTAGGTAGGTAGAATAGGTAGGTGTGTTTGAATGGGTGAATAGCAAAACTGTACGGTAAAGCACTTTTGAGTGGTCATCAAGACTAGAAAAGTGCCATATAAATACAGACCACTTTACCATTTACATAGGTAGATGTACTCTATTGATCTTAAACTGGGTAATTCGTGATGGTCCAGAGTAAGGCTGGGCAATAGGACAATATCAATAATTTAAAAAACTAAAATGATTGCTCTATGAAAGAAGAATCACAATATCCGCTACATTTACATGTGGATTTGTCTTACAAGGGATGAGACTTTTTAAAAACATCATTCCGGTCTACCAGACCAGAGGTTGTCCAGTTCCCTGACACAAGTAGAAACTGTCTGTAAACCACCGTGCTTAAAGATACTGACAGTCTCTCATTCTTTAGAGTAGAAGTTACTCATGTCTCTGTCATGAGCTGTAATTTGCATCCTACGGTCACAGCTGGATGCCTTTTTCACCACAGACTTTATGACTGAGCGATATGACCACAAATTATACAATGATAAAAAATGTCCATGTCAGTCAATAAAGATACTTGTCACCATAAGTGTCATTTTATTATTTCTTGTACGTTAAAGTAAAAAAATTTACAAATCTGAGTTCTAGTTCAAAGCTCTTTAGTTCAGAACTTGCTGCTGTTTGTGAAAGGAATATTTTATGGGTTTGGACTGTTGCTCATAGAAAACAGGACATTTGGTGACAGTTCCCTTTTTGCTCTAAGATACTGATGTGATGTGACATTTTCACTGTTTTATCGACTACAATATTTGTATCAATTATATCAAGATAAATATCACATTATTAATTAGTTTTAAGTTTAATGACTGATATTTTGCTGCTGAGTGAAAGTTGCAGTTTTAATTTTCTTCTTTATGAGCAAAGAAGGTCAAACAGCAAAACGTTTTATAGATCAATTATTTGTTATATGTCCTCACTGTATAATAATTATTGATATTGTTTTATTGCGTAGCCGTAAAACTTCATCGCTGCTTGTAAAGACAGAAGAGAGATTTAGCATCGACAGTTTGTTTTCTGCAGCTGCTTCATCACTGAGTGTTGAGCCCTCAGACTACTAGTGTGAAAGGGTGTCAGTAGAAGCAGCGTAACTTTATTCTGTGTCTCCTGTCAATCCGCTGTGTAACCAGGCGCTCCCGCGGGCGCAGCTATGAGGCGGAGCTGCAGAAGTGTCGTCCTGAGGCGGCTCTGGTTGAGTTTGGAGACTACCATCCCATCAAGCCCATAATGGTATCAGCCTCCTCCTGCTGTTCAGCCTTGTCGTCACCATCACGCAGTCAGACACATCTCCGCCACAACACAGCATCATGAACCTCCATTTCTCTCTTCATCCTGGTTCTCCATCTCTTTAGCTTCATCCCTCTGCGTAGTTTTAACACATTCTGTTTTGTTATTTGACAGAAATGAGCTAAATTACTATGAAACATTGACAGAACTTTGTAAGAGTTTGAAGTTTGCAATTCATTTTTATAGCAAAACGAATGAGCATTGGTTTGGTTCTGTCCTGACCCTCTCCTCTGGTCGCAGGTGACTGATACAAAGACCCGCCGTGGGACTCGTAAAGGAAGCACCTCCTCCTCTTCCTCCTCCTCTTCCTCAGTGCCCCCGGACCCCCTAAGCTCCATGATGGATGGGACTGACCCCTTGTCCATGTTTGCAGCAGCCTCAGCCAGTGAGACTCCAGCCATTTCACACAGCGCCTCCGCAGGGGTCAGTTCATACCGCAGACATACTGACTGATAAGAGAAAACAGCGCATGAACAGCTTTATTTAAAAAATGATCTCTCAACCCTCAGAAGCTTACGACAATTCAAAAGTACAGACATTGTTTTATACGCTGAGGTGTTCTGCTTCCAGGACCTTGGAAGAAAGAGGAGGGAGAAGGATGAAGAGGCCGTGGGACCAGACTTTGAGCCCTGGTCATCGAAGCGGGGAGACATCCTGGCCCGGTTCACCACCACCGAAAAACTCTCGATCGTGAGTCGCTCTCCATTGTAACACCTACTGCCATCGACTGAACTACAGCTTCCTTTTACTGGATGGAAATCTGACTGAAATTTGTTTGTCTTCATAGAATCTTTTCATGGGCTCTGACAGAGGTAAGACCTTTATTTCCATTCATTATTTTTAATTTCCCATATCTGAGGCTATGTCAGTGTTTTATGAGGCGAAGTGTTCATTCAGATTAGACCCATAACATTTCAAGTTTATCAACCTATGCATCACCAATGGAGGAAAACTATAAATCTGCTCTAATTGTTATATTTATTAGAGCCTAACAAGGAATCTGAAGATGTTGTCACAAACCCGTATGATAAAGAAATGCAACTGAGACTTGATATTTTACACGTTAACCATAAAATTATAATAATCGATAAATAAGGACACAAATACAACCAAGTATTTAGAGCTTAAGAAAATAAATCAAATTTTTTGATGTAAAATGTACACATAAATGCTCATGTAAAATTAAATGTTTCATATTTATGTTTATATTGTAAACCAATAACCAGGTCATAATGGCTGATAACTATCACTGGACTCTGTGGTGTCTCTCAGCTCTATGGAGATTTTTTGTGTCTTTCAGCAACTTTGTTTTTCACCCTCACGGCGCCCCTTGTTTTTTACGTAAAACAGTTCAGGTAAACCGACTATATGTTACTCGCTCAGTACGAAAACCGTCCACAGGCATAGTTGGCAGATAGCTGGTTTACATTTAGCTGCTAAAGAACCAAATATTTCAATATTTATATTTATAAATATTCAGGGTCTGGTGAAGGCTGAACCAGGGAGTGAGTCTTAGACTTAGTTTCATCAGGTGGACAGCTCTAAATGAATGATACTGTTTCCCCATATCTGTTTGATGTGTGTAACATGTTCAGCTCTGTTTAATGTGTTGTCCTGCTCCAAGGAGCAAACAAAATCCATCGAAATAAACATTTATTTTTACTTTGATTGTTTAAAATCTGACAAATTCCTCCTGTTGTTTCTGTAGGAAAAGCTCCCAGTCCAGGAGCCTCAGCTGTTTCAGAGAAAGTCCGCACTCGCCTGGAGGAACTGGATGATCTGGAAGAGGTAGGTGTCTGTCAATATTCATGTGGGAAAGTAATACTCCAGCGTGTCGCTGTCACCTCTGCACACAGATGTGGGCTTTCTCTGTGCTGCAAAGCTGGATATTTTCCAGAAGACCTTTATATGAGAATGCAAATGGTTATTTAAAAATTCATAGTAAGCCAGTGGGTATGTTGATGACGTTTTCTAAAATTATTGGAGAACCACCCCTGTTATTGCTTGAATAAGTAGCAAAATTCATCAACAACATTTTCATTGAGGTAAATATTATTTTAGCGAAGCAGAGTGAATTTTGGAACTTCCTGTTGATGTGTGGATAATTTGTTCAGGGTTCCCAGAGAGAGCTGCTGAACCTCTCCCAGCAGGATTATGCCAACCGCATCGAGGAGCTGAACCAGTCCCTGAAGGAGGCGTGGGCCTCGGACCAGAAGGTCAAAGCCCTGAAGATTGTCATTCAGGTGACTCGGTGGAAAAAACCTCAGACGTGAAGTGAATGTTTGATCGACACTGTGTCTATATTAACCGTTTTTCTCTTATTTACCATGTGTGATCTGTGTCCAGTGCTCCAAGCTTTTGTCTGACACCTCAGTGATCCAGTTCTACCCCAGCAAGTTTGTCCTTATCACCGATATCCTTGACACTTTTGGTGAGTTAAGAAGCCACGTTTCCCTTAGTTCACGTCTTTAAAAAACAATGTGCAAGTTTTTTTGAGTATGTTCCTGCCTGTTTTTAGGTCAGCTAGTGTACGATAGAATCTGGAGCATGTGTTCGGACCCACAGCCGTTGCCAGGTAAGGATCGAATATCTACATCCTGTTTTATTTCTGGGGGGAACAAGCTGTTTTCAGACATGAACTCTTGAGTTAGTTTTTCACATGAAGAATGCAGCAGGAGATGTTGAAACGTTATCAACACATCGACTTTCTCGTTGTGAATCCTCCAAAAATGTTCCCGCTGTGTTCTCACATGGGCTCACTCAAAAGTCAGCAGCAACTTACTCGGACATTCGTGTTCTCACACACAGCCCCTCTGGGTAATATCAGGAGATTATCCAGAGTTCAGTGCATGTCTGAAAGCAGCTATACTCAGTTTTCTGAGGTGACACTGCGTTGATTCGTGTTGTGTGTGTGTGTGTGTGTCTCGCTGTCCTCCCTCCTCAGACTCGTTCACGGTGGAAGATGTGAACGACACGGCCAAAGAGACGTGCCTCAACTGGTTCTTCAAGATCGCCTCCATCAGGGAGCTGCTGCCCAGATTGTATCCTTTACCACCATCAGCACGGCTTTAATAATGATACCTGCTATCAGGTCATCAGGACTGATCCCAGGCCTGTTTCAGTTCAACTTATCGTCCAAATATTATTTTCAGTAAAAATATTGTAGGAAATATTGGAACCATACATTGTCTATTTGGAGCATATGTAGATTTTTTAAATCAGGTTTTACCTGGTTTTATTAATGGACACACACTTTCGTTGTCTTGACCCTGATCATCCACACACATGTTTTTTCAGTCCTTAACCTCCATGAACAGATACGTGGAGGCTGCCATTCTCAAGTGCAACCGCTTCCTCAACAAATCGTACGTTTGATTTCTCCTCATATCTTCATACGAACTTTACTTTCACTGTTGAAAAATGTTTTTTTCTAATGTTAATTATATATTGGTAACCTATAAATGTTATTGTTAACATTGATGTGGGTGTAAAAAGTGACTGAAATATTTTTCTTTTGTGTATCATTGCACGCATAATTAGATATTTGGGTTCTGCTAAAAGTTTGGGATTTTATTTGAAGTAAAAGGCTTAAATTATTAACATGCATTTGTAACCATGTATGTAGCAAATTGTCCTTTTAGCTTAAAGTGTTTTTTTTCTAAGACAACTAACAGCAGTTTTGTCATTATGCTGCACGATGCTCCTCCTCTCTCCACAGTGGCATTCAGGAGACGCTCCCTCGGTTGACGGCCATGGTCAGAGGGATCGGAGACCCTTTGGTGGCCGCGTATACCAGAGCCTACCTCTGCAGGGTGAGAGGTTTTTCATGTGCTCTATATTTCTCATTCATCTGGCATTTTCCTTTGTTTTAATCTGTCTGTATTTACCTCAGCCTGGTAAACAGTCTGGTTCTGTTACTGTACATCAAGGTAACCGCAAGATAAAACCGATTACAGGGATAAAAGGGGGTCACGCTGCTTTCTTTCTCCAGGTGGGCATGGAGGTGGCCCCGCATTTGAAAGACAGCCTGAACCGCAACTTCTTCGACCTGCTTGGGACCTTCCGCCAGATCAGCGGCGAGAGCGTGCGGAAACAGCTGGTGATGCAGAGGGTGGAGGTGCCCGAGTACCTGACGCTCTATTCGCCCGCCATCAGCTGGATCTTGCAGTGCATCGCCCACCGAGCTCCAGATGTACGCACACACACACACACACACACACGTTACTTTTTCCTTGCTGTAATTTTAAAAAGTGAAAGATATTGAAACAAAAATCAGTAGTTGTTGACAGTTTTCGATGAAGTGATGCAGCTTTTGTTTCCATTTCAGCCTCTGCTAACAGAGATGATGGAGAGATGCAAGAAAGTAGGAAACAAGTGAGTGTTTTTAACAACATAATAACAATGAGCTGACTTTCACATGTTGAGTTTTGTCCTGTTGGTGTCAGACTGGATGCTACAAGAGGGGACATTTTTCTAGTTTTACTCCCTCCATTCAGTTTATTAGCTCTTGGCTGGTCTTGTAGACATTTTCGTTTTTATTATTCCACGCCGGCGACAGCCAGTGGTCCGAGGCATTATGTTTTCCGGTTGTCTATTCGTCCGCCCATCAGTCTCATTCTTGTGAACACAATATCCCTTGAACGCCTTGAGGGGATTTCTTCAAATTTGGTACAAATATTCACTTGTGGAGGTTGTCAGGGGTCAAAGGTCTCAGTGGCCTCACAAAACATTTTTTGGCCTCTTGAACAATAAATCTGCCTCTAGGGAATTTCTTAAAATTTTGATAAGTTGTCACTTGGACTCAAAGATTAACTGATTAGAATTCCGTGGTCAAAGGTCACAGTGACCTCATATGAATCTGGAAAAATATTTATTTAGACAGACATTCCACTGGTTGGTGGAGGCATATAACTGCAGTGCAGTATTTCTAGTTCTGTTTAAATTATGTTGGGCAGTGGTTCCCCAAATTTATTTTTGTAACTTGTGAAATACTGAATCATCTTAGTTCAATTTCTTCACTTTATTTAGATTAAACAAGACAGAGCAGACTTTGTTTGCCCTGGTCACAACCAGTGTGCAGCCATCTACAACTGGTGACCAGTGTATTGATCCAGATAGTGTCACAAAAACAAAAATACACCAAAATGCCATTAACACACAGAGGGTTGTCTCAGGTTTTCAGTGGTTGGTGGTGGAAAACAAGAGTTGAGCTTTTAACAGGACACAATGTGATGCCTTCCTGTTTCCCACAGTGCCTTGCTGCTGAATTCAGTTATGAGGGCGTTCAGGCCGGAGTTCGTTGCAGCCAGAGCCACCGACTTCATCGGGATGATCAAAGACTGCGATGAGGCCGGCTTCCCAAAGGTCAGAGGACACAAACACTTACGTTGGGGAAATTGCAGCTTCTCTTGCTGATGTCTAAATCTGCTTGAAATCTAATCAATGATATTTGATGATCGTCTCTTCTCCAGCATCTGCTGTTCGGATCTCTGGGTCGCACCCTGGCTTGTGCCGACCCTCCAGAATCTGAGAGGCTGACGATCCTGAACGAAGCCTGGAAGGTCATCACCAAAGTCCGCAGTCCTCAGGTACGTGTAAGACCGAAGCAGCTATACAGATTTTCATTTCAAGCAAAATGTTCTGGATTATGACGACAAGTGGTTTTCCAGGATTACGTCAACTGTGCTGAAATCTGGGTGGAGTTCACCTGCCGACACTTTACAGTGAGTAAAACACAGGAGAGAGGATGAGGTGTTTCATTTTTGTTGATCATTAAAAATTTAACAACAATTCTCTTTGTCTCTTTCACAGAAACGTGAGGTCAACACCATCCTCGCTGACATCATCAAACACATGACCCCGGACCGGGCGTTCGAAGACGCCTATCCTCAGGTCAGCAGCTAATTGGCTAACAGGACATTGACTGTTCTGTTCTGCCACCGCCTCTTTAGTGACTCTGTTTTGTTTTGTTCTGTTCGTGTAGCTGCAGTCGGTGATCACGAAGGTCCTCACCTGTTTCCAGGACTTCTCCGTCCTCTTCGCCATGGTGAGCATTCACCAGTTCAAAGTGCATCAGCGCGAGAGCTAGAAGTGACAAACGACTTCCCTTCGTCGCGCCACAGCTCTGTACCTTTTCCCTTTTTTGTTTTTGCAGGAGCGCTTCCTGCCGTTCCTGGACATGTTCCAGAAGGACAGTGTGAGAGTGGAAGTCTGCAGATCCATCATGGAGGTCTTCATCAAGTACGTTTGTTAAAATAATTAGATTTATTTGCTCCGTGAGAGAAATAAAGAATTAAAAGTTTTGGACTTTAAATTGGTCTCCATCTGTGTGTTTGTCTCCCGCAGACACCAGGTGGATCTCACCAGAGACCCGGTCATCCTCAACGCCATGCTGCACATCTGCAAGACCATGCACGACTCTGTCAAGTAGGGGGTTCACTTTTTGGGGGGGATATATATTATTTGCCATTATACAGTTAAGCTTAATTTTGTTTGTTTAATTTAAATCTAAAATGACTCATCTTAAATGTCTTTGTGTAGATCATTCTGGTTGGAATGAATTACTTTTAAATATCAGTTCTATTTTGTAATTTAGCTTGTTAAACCTATTTTATTATCTCAGAACAAATGGCTTATGTTTTCAGCAATGATGTCACTGTTCCATGATTTCCATGATTTCTAGTATTTTCTGCTCAGCATAAGTCTTCAGTCACTCAGCCTTCTGCTCTTTATCTTGCAGCGCTCTCACTCTAGAGGATGAGAAAAGATCTTTGGCTCTGCTGATCATCGGCTTCATCCGCATGGTGAGACTCCTCCGACTGGTGTCAGCAGTCAAAAGGATCCAACTAGTCAACATGATTATCTTTCTCTTGTTTTAATTACTGTTCTTTTAACCATCCAGTGTGCAATTTGCTTTCATTAGCCCTATATGTCTACAGAAAGTCCTCCATGTTGCACCTGCATGTTTCTACATTAGCCCAGAAGGGACAAGACACAAACACTGGCTCCTTAGAGGGCGTTTTGCTGTTTTTTACCCCCCAGTTTCTCGTGGCCACTGTAGTATTTGGGAGGGAATCATGAGGACTTGATGCAATATGCAATTTCACCGCTAGATGTCGCCAAATACCACACACTGGACCTCTAATTTCCTATCCCATCTATATAACAAAATGTCATGTATGTAATTGTTGTTGATGAGTAAACGTGTGTTTTCTCCCTCTTTGATAATTTGTTCTGTTTCCTCCATGTTGTCCAGGTTTCTTTTGGCCGTGATTTTGAGCAGCAGTTGAGTTTCTGTGTGGAGGCCAGAGCCACCTTCTGTAACCTGGAGCCCGTTCTGGTGCAGCTCATTCACGTCAGTAGAAATCAGTGTGTGTGTATGTGTGAGTGTATGATATCACATCAGCTCGATGCTCAGCCGGTCATGTCGTTCCCAGACGGTGAACCAGCTGGCGATGGAGACCAGGAGGGTGATGAGAGGGAGTCACTCCCGCAAAACGGCAGCGTTCGTCAGGGTGAGTCAACGGGGCCACCGTATGTTCCCGCACGGACGGATATAACCACCATCACCATGTTTCTCTGTCTTTCTCCTCCAGGCGTGCGCTGCCTACAGTTTCATCACCATCCCGTCTCTCAGCAGCATCTTCAGTCGTCTCAGCCTCTATCTGCTGTCTGGTCAGGTTGCGTTGGCCAATCAGTGCCTCTCCCAGGGTGAGCACGCTGCCAGGTTTTACATTTTAAACTGAAAGTGAAAAGTCACTAAACTAATTCCAGACTTTGTGGCCAAAAGGTCTTTCCTTGTGATTTGAACAAATCCTAATGTTTCCTTCCTAACATTTTCCTCTTTTGTTATCTCTCCTTTCCTTCCTTTCTTCTGCACATCTTTTTATTCCTTCTTTCCTTTCTTTCAATATTCCCACCTCTTTCTTTGTTCTCCCAACACTCTCTCTCTCTCATTTCCCTCACTTTTTTCTTCCCCTCTTTCCTCATTTGTTTCCTCCTTGCCTACCTCCTTTTCCTCCTACCATCTTTCCTCTCCTTCAGCGGATGCCTTCCTGAAGGCAGCGGTCAGTATTCTCCCGGAGGTCCCTCGCTCCATCAGCGTGGATGGGAAACTTCGCTCCTCCGAAAGCTTCCTGCTGGACTTCATCAACAACTTCTTGGCCATGCTTCTGGTTGTCCCGGTAACACATTCCATGCTCTCCAGTCTGCCTCAGATTAAAGAAATGATCATCTCCCCCCAGATTCCCTGCAGTTTTACAAGTCTGTGAGAGTGTGTTTGTCAATACGGTCCATTTCTATGTTTACAGGACCATCCTGAGCATGGCGTACTCTACCTAGTCCGAGGTCTGCTCAACGTGGTCCAGGATTACACCTGGGAGGACAACAGCGACGCCAAGGTGCGGGTTTACATCAGTGCTCTGCCCCTGCTGGCCGCCATGAGCCAGGAAACTTACCTTTACTCCGTCCCCAAAGGTACATGCACACACAGCTGAGTAAAACACAACAATCCTTCACCTTGGAGGACCATTAGTCTGTTACGTTTTCTTTCTAGATGACAGAATTAGCTTTTACTTTTCTATGATCCCTTATTTTTGGAGCACACTATCCAAGGTTTTCCAGAAATTCAGACACATTCCTGTTTACATTTAGATACGTTTTAAAGTGATGTAACACCTCAACTATTCTGCTTCATGACTAGAGGCTGTACTTTTTAGATCTTGTTGTAGTGGTTTATAGGTGGTTGGGATTTTACGCGAATGAGCGCTTCCATCAATGATTTTTTCTTCCCACATGTATCGTCGCCTTCTCTCTCCTGGACTCAGTGGATTCCAACGAGACGCTCTATGGGGGAGACCCCAAGTTTCTCTCAGAAATCAACAAACTTTGTGAGACCCTGATCGGACAGATCCTGGATCATCTGAAGATTCTGGGTCGTGACGAGGTGCGGACAGAGGCAATGAAGCAACGTTTTTGTAGCGTTCATTTTTACGATCACTTCAGTGTCTGCCCTCTGCTGGCAGTTAGCAAGATGTAGGGTTTCCCTCATTTATGTTCCTCCCTTAATGTTCTTTGCAGCAGAACGCACGGCGTCAAGGCACTGTCGCCCTCTCTCTGTTCGCCGTCCTGTTGGCTCACGGCGACCTGAGGAACAACAAGCTGAGCCAGCTCACCATCAACCTGTGGAACCTCAGCCACAAACATGGATGCTGTGAGACTCGCATCTCGGTGAGCTCACGTCCACGCCACAAACCTATCAAACCCAGCTCTCCCTTGACCAGAGTGCACTCTCATGTTTTCAGCCATCTCACTGTTACTTTTTGACTTCAGATTTTTTTTAAACGAAATAATAATAATGCAGCCTCACTGTCTTCCGTCTCTTGCTCCAGGTCCGGACTCTGGAGTCCATCAAACACCAGGCTCAGCAGCCCGACATGGCTCACCTGTCGGATACAGTCCAGAGGCTCACACTGCAGTCCCGCACCTGAACGCCCACATCATGTACTTACTAAAACATTTCCCACATGTCCACACATCAAGATTGTGTAAATAAAAGATAACAAGAAGCACAAAGAACAAAGAAATGTCTGTAGGATTGTGAATTTGTGAATGGAGAAAGATTCCTTTGGATGTCAGACTCGCACTCAGATTTCATCAGTATTAAAAAAAAAAAGCTAAAATTGGCACTTAAACTGAAGTTACAGAAAAATTGTCACAGGTAAACATGACTGAAAAAGAAAATCATTCAAAGTTTGCAAAGGAAGAAAAATGTCATTCCTTGAAGCTGTATTCAGACATGAAGTCTAGAAAATTGGGTGGCTCCTCTTTTTCATCCTGAAATCGAACAGTTTCACGTCCGTCCTGTGTTACATTTGTCTTCTGTATCCTCACATGGGGTCACTCTGACTTTCTCCAGACATTTTGCTAGGCTGGCTGGCAGGAAAGGTTCCAGACCCACTGACTCAGACATTTGCATTCTCTCCCACACAACCCTGCAGGATGATTTCAGGAAAATATCCGGACTACAGTGGATGTCTGAAAGCAGTTGCTTTGCACTAAAACTAATTTTCATAGATGAGCGACTCGGTTAAGATAATCTTTGCACATTTTTGCAGTGAAACTTTACTTCGTTTTACCTGCAACTATTCCTGAGCAGAGTCATGTACAACTAAACCACCTGTCATCATGGATACAAGCTATACAGTAATGTAATAATATTGCTTTAATTATAGTATTTTAACATGTTTTCTTCATGCGTTTGTAGAAATAAACTTAAATTCTGTTTGTATTAAAATTGTGTGTATGAATCCAAAAACACAGACAGGACACCGTTTGTTTTTGAGACATTCTGAAACTCTTCTCAGTTGTAGTTTATTCAGTTAGTGAATCATTGAAAAGGCAAACACTCCCCATTAGTTCTCAAAGACAAAAAACTCAAATACAAACGCTGCGATGTTGTTCATTGACACACACACACACACAGAGTGGGCCTTTGGTCACACACTTCTCGACTGCCGGATGATTGAAGGGAAATCGTGACAGAACTGACTTTCAGGTTCGTTAGACAAAAAAAAAAATTGAACTAAATAAAGCTATGACCGTGACACTGAATAGAAACACATGTGATATGGGAACTGGAGCAT
This sequence comes from Hippoglossus hippoglossus, assembly GCF_009819705.1. NCBI lineage: Eukaryota > Metazoa > Chordata > Actinopteri > Pleuronectiformes > Pleuronectidae > Hippoglossus > Hippoglossus hippoglossus. The sequence continues at coordinate 15,950,554 of NC_047169.1, forward strand.
GTTTTGTGATTGGTTGAGCTCTTTGGAAAACGTAGTGAGGAACCCGAGTCAGTTTCGCCCCGAATTTCCCCTTTGGATGGTCGACCTCAGCGGTGCAACGGAGAAGACTGCAGGAGGCGCTGGTCCCCAGACATGATTATTTTTATTTAACATTGGGTGATTTTAATAATTGTTTATTTTAGGAATTTGAGATTTGTCTGTTTTCGATCTCTGTTGACTGAAGCAACATCCCTCGTTTTCGTTGTATTTTCAACATTTGATGGAAACAATCACAGAATCTCAACAACATTCTATGGGTCTGCCTGTAGCACTGATACATTGAGCCAGCCAGTCCTGTATGGAAGAACTAAATGGGAAATTTAGATAATCTGAAATTCTTTAGTCAAATATTTAAATCAACCATTGACATAAATTATAAGCATCTAATTATCACAAAACGGTACTTCAGCTATATTTCATTGTGTACCTTTTTTATTTCGTTTTGTAAGAACACCAACATTTAGCTGATCCTTAAATAATACAAATATATTGAATTATTTTAGTTTTGTTAATATTCAAATTTTGCTCGACTGAAACATGCCAATTTTTTCATTGCGTTTTTATTTAATAGACATTTCTAGCTCCCACACAGATAATTAGACACAAGTAAATAAAAACTACTTGACATTGGAAGACCTGTGGACATTCCGAGTTTTTAATAAAGATGTTGACTTCACATGGGGGTTTGGACCGCTCCAGATTATCTGGAGCACAGTTAAGTTTATTTTTTTTAAATCCTAAAAATAGCAAACTGACCAGACCTGGGCTGATCAAATGTCACTACGCCGACAAACAAAGCTGAAGACTGGATGATGTGGGCAAAGAAAGTCGAAAGGGAACAAGCAGTGTAGTGTGAGCTCTCCGAGGGTCGATGAAGTTAACACTGATAAACAGCAGCTATTTTGTCGTTCACGAGCTGAACTGAAGACAGACCGTCGATTCACCTCTGAGATGAACTGTTCAAACAATTGTTTAAAAAGGGAGAACTGAAAAAGCCAGAAACAGTCGGGTACGCAGCAGATTTAAATATCAGCTTTTTATAAACACGCAAAGCAAAATTCACTCTTAACAGACGGATTTTCAGTGTCTCATTTTTCTCCTCTCACCTCAAGATCACCAAGTGCTTCACGCACCTCGCTGCCAGGATTATTTTATACAAGACATCTGCCGACTGTACCGAGGCCAAAACTGCATCTTCTGACACAATTTCTCTCGGACACAGTGCGAACGAGCTCAGCAGCAGCTCAGCATGTGCACATTAAAAAAAAGTGAGACCTGGAGCTACTTGTACACAGACAGCTCTGTTTATAGTTGAATAAAATATGACCCATAAAGACACTGAGCAGAAAAGGTTTGTTTGGTAGACATTCAAGGTGCAAGATGACTTTACACAGAGCGCTCATGTTGGTTTTTTTTGTTCATAAAGCCGAGAAACTGAAAATCGGCCGCGACTACAGCAACAATTTCTTAAATTAACTTTGAATAAATTGAGAGAAGAGACTAACAATTAAGTTAACAACATGGCTCTGATCGCACAAACATAACAGTTGTTAGTTGAGTAAACCCTCTGGTAATGATCTAGTCGACATTGTGGCGAAAGCTGTCACTCAGGGATGCTGTCCTCTCCTCTGGTTTTCACAGGGAGAAAACAACGAGTTATCTGTTGGCTAAAAATCATTAACCCTAAATGCAGAACAAAAGTCCCAGACTAACAAAATAATTATTAAAATAAAATAATACAATCTGAACAACTTGGGAAGAGTTTGCAGTTTGGCGCAGTCAGTCCAGGCAGTGCTGAGGGAGATGTTTTGGTGAACTGATTCTTATTCTGATTTTGGGGACTGGATAGGTGGGATGAGGGGGGGAGGGGGGGTGGGTTTCCTGGAAACAGCACGCCTCTGAAAACACAGACCCAAGCCCCGCCCCATCCCTGTTGTCAAGGTGACGAAGGGAGGCGATAGATGGGGCGGGGGGGTGTTCTTCCTCTTTCTTTGTGTTCACTTGTTCTTCTCCCAGGCTGCAGGCTCAGTCCAGTTCTATGGGGCTGCTGTCTTCCTGGGCTTCTTCAGCCCCGTCATCGTCCTCGCCCGACCCCATCAGGCTGTTCAGCAGGTTTCCTGCACGAGGCAACACAGTGACCATCACACTCACGTAAAAAAAAGTTTATATGACCTTGTATTGAGATGAAGTAGTTATAGGCTCATCAAGGAGTTAGATGAGAAGATTGAAACCACTCTCACATCTGTTTGGAAAATGTGTTGGTCAGCATAAAGACTGGAAACAGCCAGCCTAGTTTAACTAGCAGCTACAATCTGCCTGTCAGTCTAATACCATGTGGTCCTAAATGTAACAGAGTACTTTGAGGATTACAGGTTGGCCAGTTGTCAGGCCACACTAAAGGCCCTTTCAGATAGAAAGCCATTTGCATTGTGCCGGTTGCAGGGTTCAGTGCACAGCCCTTGGTTTGCACTATGCTGGCCACTGGGAGCCAAATCGGTTTTTTTCTTTTTTGGTGACACATTGTCCTTACCTACAATGAGATACCTGACTGTTAAAACACATCTGTCATGTCTACTTGACTTGAAATATGTGCAAAAACGTGTTACGGCTTTCCTCCTGAGGCCTCCATATAGTATTATATAATTCGGGGAACACAGAAACGCACGCACCTAAATGAAAAAGTTAGGTGAACCTATGTAAAAGTTAGCCTGGAGCCCTGCATCATCAGACGCAGTGAGTCTGTACGAATGCTTGCATCGGCAGCAACCGAGTCAAACATACCGTCATGACCTCCTGACGTGCTGCTCTGCTCACTCACCTCTTTGCTGGCTGTCTAACTGACAACAAGAGACCACATGAACCCCCAGGACGTGGCCAATATTAAGCTTCATATTTACTTCACAGACATGAGTGGTGTCAGTCTTCCATCCAACCCTCGACAAGATAGTGCAGAAGCTTATTTACCAAAATGTCAAAAGAGAAGCGCAAATGTAAAGAGAATCCTTAGAAATCTGCTCGAATGAGCAGAGCCTTGGTCCACTCACCTAGCAGTCCGCCGTATGATGGAGACTGTTTGGGTGGAACGCCAAAGAAAAGCTGTCCTATTCTGTCGAGATACTGAGGAGACAGGAAGACGTCCAGAGGAAGAGGAGGACAGAGAGACATGGAGGCTTTGTTTAAATGGACTGAAATATTTCATAGTGACATTAGGTAGGTTTCCATGAACCTGATCTTACATAAATTACCTCAAGCAAGGAGGTTACATTTTCATTGGTGTTTGTTAGCAGGATTATGGAAAAACAACTCAAACATACACAAATAACACACATTAGACTAGCTCCTTTAATTCATGATTAATGGGTGAAATGGTAATAGAACAACTTAGCTTTACACTCACCTCATTATACATGGGGTCCCTCTTCAGGGAAGGTTGATATTGTTCACATAACACTGTGAAAACTGTTAATTTACCCCTGAGAGACAAAAGAAAAATGTTTAATACTGCGCATTATTATCTTTAATCTGTTTATCAAACACAAACTGTTGACTGATTTATACAGATTTTTAAGCAGTAACTGGAACATTGTTTTCCTCACCCATCCACTGCCAGCAGCAGAAACCAGATAAAGTTTAGTAGAGGCTGGACGAAGGGAGGGCCCCTCTCTATGGACGGGTGTTTCTCTGTGTATGTGCTAAACAACACAGAAGCACTGTTTTTGTTCTTTAAGCAGAGGAACCTGGGGGGTGGGGTTGGGAGCAGGAAAGTAAAGAAATAGAAAAGGTACAGACAATACAGTAGAAATGAGTTGATGGGACAGAAAACATGAAAGAGGGTGACACAACTTAAAATCTAAACTTTGAATCCAATAACAAGTTTGTATTACATTTACAGGACATTACAAACTACAGCTGTACTAATTGATAGTTCGGAGGTTAAGATGTTTCAGACAATTTTTACAGTTCGATGATATAAAATGGAAACGTGTGCCATCTTTGTACGTACTGTAGGACGGCCTGCACTACAAACATGTCCACCTCGCTGCGGAAGCCTCGTGACGACGAATACTCCACCAGCATCTGTGCGCAGCCCTCGGCGTCAGAGGAATGCAGGAAGTGGTAACGTGACTCGCTGTAGTTTTGCTCTGAAAACACAAAATATTTCTATGTTTGAACTTTTAACTCGCACTCAGAAAAAGGGCAACAAGGACATTATTGAAGGAGACACAACAGCCTGATGCTGAGAAAGAGGATGGGGGGCCTATCCTGATGTGTGTTGACAAGAATCATGATGCTCACAACACAGAATGGAGGCAGGTGATGACTGATAGGTCAAATGTGGTCTTAAATCAGTTTACAGTTTCATTTGATATTCATCATAACTTGTGAAAAGCACTTTTATATTGTACTGTTTCCTGACAAGAGAAATAATGCTTTATTAATGCTCTGACAACAATACTACAAGCATTTGGACGTAACCGAGAAAATCCACCAAACAGTTGAAATATGGTATTTGTATTCTTCCAGTTTCCCATCCGTTGCATGTTAGAAACATCATGAACACACCCACTTACGAATTTTCCTGCTGTATTGTCACATGGGCTTTACTAGCGGGGCTGGCAGGAATAGTTGCAGGAAATATCTGGAACCTCTGACTCAGACATATGCGTTCTCACATGCAGCCCCTCTGGAAATTTTCAAAAAATGTCCGGACTTCAGTGCATGTCTGGAAAAAAAAGCTTCTTTATCCTCTACAGTTTACAAACTAAATGTTCAACCCATTACCTTTCCACAAGGTGACAGCTAGCAACTGGTGTAGTTTTGGGTGACCCAACTTGCCGGAGCCTCCCGTGGACCATTTCAAGGCTCTGGACACAAACGCTACTCTCTCCGGAGAGTTCTGGTCCATCCGGCTGAACAGCTTAGCCAGGCTTTCTGCTTAGAAAACACACAAACAAGCCAATAACATCAGAGAATATCCTTTCTAGTTCAAAAGACCTATTGTGCTGTCCCCTGAGAAAGGCCGGCTTCTCTGAATGACAACATTCCAAGGTGGCTATATACATATTGATCAGGATGCACTATATTATGCATATACTCTTTTTACATTTGCTTGGTTACAATTGTATTGAAAAGCATAATTTACTTCACAAAAGCTTGATTTCCACTTGCATGATAAAAGAACCTCGTCAGACTGTGACCAGTGTATGGCGAACAGAAGACTTGGACCAGATATCCACTCTCTACACAGGGAGCCCCAAAATATCGGCCGTTACTATCAGAGGCTAATTCGCCATCAGATAATTGCCGATGGGCTCAGAGGTTGACTTTTTCCTGGTTTGTACTTTGCTTAATGTTCTGAACTCTTTCAGTGTTGATTTAAAATCACCTTTAAAAGTTGGCATTTTAAGTGCTCTGTATTTGTGATTTGAAATTCTGTACATCTTGCTGTGAAGTACTGTATGTATTTGTAAGAACAGTACAGTAACACAGCTCATGTTAGTGAGTCTCTCTTTTTCCACAATCAAAAGGACAGCACATAATAAAGATCATCATTTCCTGCAGCTATCCTCTCTTTCACACTCACAAAACTAGAACAGTAAACCTCAGCGCAGGTAGTTTTGTACATTCATTATTTTCATAGGGTTCAAGGTTACCACTCACCTAATATTTCCTCCTCGACTTTTGTCTCAGATTTCTCCAACACTTCCAGCACCAGCATGGACAGATCTGCTGCACTGTTTTGCTACAGACGAGAACATAACAGATAGATTTCTTTTAACTGTATAGGAATATTCAGGACCAGAATATTACGGTTGAATTGTGAATTCACCAGACAACTGACTGATAATGAATTGAACACACAATTAGGCTGTATGTCCAAATACCTGGCTACTTTAACATGTCCACAAAAATCTGATTATTTTCTTGCCTTTATAACAAAGTACAAATACTCTCAAACTACAGTTTATACATTGCTTGATAAGTAATATCCTGTTATCAAGGGGAAGATTAATTCCATACAAAATGTAAACGTCTGTTCTTCTATGCAGTTACTACTCCTATGTTAAACTTAAACAAATGGGAACGATGAATAGTCTCCCAACAAAGATGGATTCTAATATGGTGAGTTTTGAGTGGAAATCTTGTGTTGCATGTACCTGGTTATAGCTGAAGAAGAGTAGAGCGCCATTGTACATCAACTCCCGGGCCTCAGCATGTTTAGCCTGTGACATGTACCTGATGGAAGACAGAAATGTCAGCATTAAATGATAAGATCTGCCTGAGCAGTCAAAAGCTTCCCTTGCATCACTCAACACTGCTGATGAAAGATCTCACACACACACACACACACACACACACACACACACACACACACACACACTTGAGATAAGAAGCTATCAAAGTGAAAAAAACTTTGATGAAGACCACCTGCAGTATTTAAAATGAGAAACAGGTATTCAGATATAAATACACTGTATTGTTGCAATTATGACTTCTAGTGATGAGAAGGAAGAAGGCAGTGATCATGCTGATGGTGTGGAGAAGGTTTGACTTCAATTTGATTGAATTATAACATTTAAACTGGTTTAAAAACTATGCTGGAGGCAGGTAGACAACCAGTTCATGTTTCCATTGCTCTGACAGCGTCCACTTCTGTTACTGATCCAACCATATAGGATCAGATCCACATCACTAGTGTGAATGTCCCTCATTAAAAACAGATGGAAGACAGACCAGTCCAAGAAAGACATGTCTCCGAATCAGCCAAATTAACCAGTGGTCATTTCTCCATTAAAAATTGTAAAAGAAGATGAACATATAAGACACTCCACAGCCCAGACTGCGACGGTGCAGTGTGGCTATGTGGCTACATGCTAACGCAGATGGACAGCTTCTACGAACACGTTCAACAGAATACGGTGGTTAATTTAACAGTTGGTCCAATTTATTCTGTTGCACGCGAGTTGCCTTCGTCACACCCACACAGACAGCGTGTCTGTCTCCACTCAGCAGCCCGAATACCTCTGCTGGCTAAGTTGCTAAACACGTAGCTAGCTAACTAGCCGCAGCATTTTTGGCTAATCACGTAGCTAGCTAACTAGCCGTCGGAAGCCGTGGTGAGATTGACAGCTCAGCTGCGCAAACAAACAGGCGGAACAACACGAGTGGGTGGGTCCGTGGCGAGATTCAACCAATCCCAGCCGCGCAGGTGCGGCAGCAGGGTTGACAGTGGGCTCTGCAACCGACAGGCCCCAAAGCCAAAGACTGCTGCAGCTACGAACACGAAGCGGTGTCTTACCTAAAAAATAAAGTCCTGTACATCTGGTGTGCTTCGTAGTAATCCCCCTTCTCCACGCTGGCTCGCAGTTTGCCCTCGACCCTCTGGACGCCTCCACGGTTCCTGGCGCTGGAGCACCTCAGAGACTCCTGCTCCGACATGGTTGTCGCTCCGCGGCAGCGCTCGGCCTCTGCTAGAGTGTTGACACTGATGCACAGCAACCCGGAAACATTTAAAGGGAACACACCCTCCTCGCTTGCCGTAGCTGGCGGAGAGGCTCAGCAGGCGGTTGTCCGGATAACGGACAGAGTTCACGGATCAAGTCAATGTATTTCCATTATTGAAACAACATCTTTTGTTTTCTTGCCGTTTTACATAAACTTTTTTAACGCTTTCCAGTACTGATTGACTTGTATTCATCAAAAATAATCCAGTTCTTAAATATGAAAACATAAAATGTTGAAAAATGTCCACCCACATAGCAAAATTGTTTGGGCCCGTATATCACATGGATGGAATGATGTCACAATCTGCCAGATCTGGGCCATAAGTAAGCCACATAAATACCACATGTCAACCAAAGGTGGCCCATATCTATTTTGTGCTATTTGGGCTATATTTACCATTAAGCACATTAGGTTCACTTCCTGATTACATTCTGAGAGCACTGTATGTTTGCCAAAAGAGGCCCACATTCGTTTTGGGATATTTGGGCCACATGTGCTTTATTATAAGTGGGCCACTTTTGACTCACATCCATTTTGTTCAGGCCACAAGAAGGCCAGCTGTGCAGCATCACTTCCCTGAAACGGCCCACATCTGTATGCTGTCTGGGAAACGAAGGACAAATCAGCAGAGTTTGGGAAAAATAATTTAACTATTTGAATTCCTTACACAAATGTCGACCTCCGGAAACAGCCCCTATTTTTCCTACGGATTTAAATGACATAACCTAAAAAGCACAATCTCTTTATCAGTATGTATTTCCCTTGATTGCTGATTTGTGTTTTATTTTTTTGTCCTTTTCTTTTTTGTATGTTGTGCATTTGTTTTTAATTATGCAGTATATTCTATATTTTCCTCTTGTTGCCAATCGCTCAGTCTTCTAGAGACTGTATAAGAAGTCCTCATGATTATTACGTACTGTATTGTTTGTAATATATGTGAGGTTGAATTGAGAAAAACACCTTGTGACAAGGTTTAGCCTAGTGCTTTTGATTTAAAAAAATATATATATATATATGTAAAATGGTATCCACTTCCTTAATATTTGTTTGATTTACATTTCTTTTTACTGCCTCATTTGAATTGTTTAGTTTTTTTCTCATTGTTTTTAAGCACTTTGTTACATTGTTAATAAAATAGCTATATAAATAGTTTATTATCATATTATTATTATTATTATTGAAAGTAGAGGTAGACCACAGTAACTGCATTACAAGTCCTGTACTAAAAATGTCCTGAAATTAAAAAATGTAAGAAACAATGCAGAAAATCATGATGAATCTTATTACAATTATATTCCACTTTATGTCTAAAAGTTAAAAGTCCCACCTTAGTTTGACTCTTAACTCATGGGTTTTACTTGTATCTGTGTAATCTTCATTTCTACCTATGCAATTCAAACATGCAAGCCATTTCACTGTACATGTTCTCACACTGTGTAAATTCTGTTTAGACTGTATTTCTCTTCCCTCTATCTTTCCTTGCATTTATGTTGCATGTTAGATTAGGAGGGTCAGCTCAGTCCTGGGATATACCCCCTTGAATCAGTGGAGCTGGTGGGACAGAGCAGGATGATGGTGAAGCTGTCTTCTCTGATGGACAACCAGTCCCACCCCCTGCAGGACCCAATCACAGCACCGGGCTGCTCGTTCAGCGACGGACTGAACTACTGCGAGGGGAAGGTGTTGCACCCTAAGTGTCTGAAGGAGAGGTATTGCAGGTCGTTCCTTCCTGCAGCGGTAAGACTGTGCAGCCAGCTCTGCTCCCAGTAGAACTATACCCACCCACTATGGACTACACTTTAACTCTGGTTTAACTCTCTCAACTGTGCAATATTCATTCTGTCTGTGAAATACAATGCTTCATGCACAATCCATTCACTTCTCACACTGCACACATTTTTCTTGTTTTTACACTTTTATTCCATTCATATTTTTCTATATTTTTTTATATCCCTTACCCTTAAGTATTATTATCCTTACACTTAAGTATTGCATGTTACTTATTACTTACTGATGCCTATTTTTTTACTCTTGCTGCTGTAATGTTGCAAATGTCCCCATTGTGGGACTAATAAAGGATTACCTTATCTTATCTTATTACTTTACTGATGTCTATTTTTGACTGTTCTCATTGCCGCTCTTACACTGCAAATGTCCCCGTTGTGGGACGAATAAAGCATTATCTTATCTTATCAATTCTTATTATATCTCATCAGTGTAGATGTTATCAGAGCAAATGAAGTTGAAAGACACCATAAATTAAAAGACATAATATCCACTTTAAGGAATAAAACATTTAGAGTGAATGCCCCCATGTGAACTCATGTAATTGTGGTCCAAGACCAGCAATCTAGACATCCAGGGGATATCTAGGTAAATAAATAATGAGATAAATAATGAGGTGAGGTTTCACACGGTGATGTACAAACCTGTAGCTCTTGAAGTACACGCTTTTCGACACTAGGTGAAGACAAATGCTGTGAAGGAGTCTGCATCTCCAGTTTTTAACTACTGCAAGTACTACACCTTGGATCCACCTTGCGTTTCCTCACGTTAGAATCCGCGTTGCACCGGAGACAACATTGTGTTTTGGACGCGTGTTGACGGGACTCGGCTGCACCGAGGAGCGGCGGCGAACTACTGCGAGGGGAAGGTGCTGCGAAAGAAAGGGGGGCTCTCGCGTCCCACGCAGAGGAGGCTTTTTCCGGTTAAAGTTTCCTTTGTGACTCGGAAGTGGCGGGTGTGATGCCCGTGCAATCCGTGTACCCCTACAGACACAACACTCAAGTGGCGGCCATGATAAGTAAGCGAAGAAACACCCGTATTAAGTAGATAGCTTCGGAGCACTAGCTTGTTCTTTCTGTGACAGACAGCAGCGGGGTGCCCGGGCGGACGCTAGCAGCCTAGCTAGCGGGTAATGCCTGGCTGGTGTAGCATGCTAACCGAAGCTAACTTGGGGTGAGCAGCTTTTTACACGTAGCCTGCGCTGGAAATAAGTACGTCCGCGTGTAGCTGTTAAACCTCTCGCGTTCGCTGGGTCGTTTGCGTGCGCTTTTTACACCGTGGCCTCACTTTAATAACGGCCAGACTGCTCAGGCTTAACTCCCACCCAGACAGGCTAACGGTAGCTTAGCACGCCTGTCTGTTTTGGACAGTGACAGCTGTAGGCTGTTGCCCCAGCTGACATCTGTGGAGAGGCCTCCTCCTGCAGCGCACACCAGATTATCAGCTCTCATCCTTCTTCTTCTTCTTCAGCCCCTTCTATTGGTTTTCACCAGGGCCTTGTTTCTGCACATGTCCTGGATACAGATGTGCACACTCTGCCCTCCATCATAATCCACTGCAGAGTAATGGGCGTAGAGACGTGGGATCGACAGGGGAACGAGATGAAATAAGTGTTGAAGTTTTGCTTTGTTTGTTTTGTTCAACAGAGCTGTTCAGAGCCACGTCCATCTGAAATGGGAAAACGCCCCGTCAGGATTTTATAATACAGGTAAGCACAAAGCCTCAAATGCCATCAGGCCTCGTTGAAACCAGGGGCAGGTGAGGATAACATGCCTTTCCCTGCCTGCTGGGACCTGAGAGGCGGTTGTGGTTTTGCTGAGTCTGATGCTTAAGAAAGCATGGCTGTCATGTCAGCATGTGTGTATTTCTGTGTGTAGCAGTGTGATTGTGCTACATATCTGAAAGGCTAGTCTGGGCGTCTAGAGAGGGATGTCTGTCGTCAGCGCCTCTCGCACCTGAACAGTACAGACTCTGCATGTTTGAACAGCAGCCCTCTGCGGGGAAAGTAACGGTGAAGCAATGATGGTGCAATCGGCATTTCTGAAAAGTCATCTATTTAATATGTTTGGTTCAATCAACTGTGTAACACTTGTCTTAGGCCCTTTTGTAGCAGGCTATTTAAGCATCGGTGTATGCACTTCAAAAATGTAGAGACAAACATGCTTTCTCATCTCATTTCATCCCCTTGACAAAGAGATATGCATCTCAGATTGATGTTTTTGCATGAGTCATTGATCACATGTTGTCTTGAAGCCGCTACAATCTCCATCATCTCACTGTTAAATCACAGTAGCTTACAGTTTTATTAAGAATACACTGTGTCCCAGTTCTGTTCTAGATGTTAACACTTAACATGTGATTTCAAGGTTGTAATAGTGATCAGGTCAAAAATGAACAGACAAAAATCTTCTATGCTATTGCTGCAGAGTCTGTGTTCTCCTCTGCAGTAGGCGAATTTAAATTAGCTGTTAAACCAGAGGATTTCTTCACTGATGCTTTAACGATCAATGACATAGACTGACATGACAGTACAATAGTGAAGTCTTTGACATTGGAGGGTATATATTTTTTACTATGTCTTTATTATACATACAGATTAGGCTTAAAATACACCATATGTAAATTATTTATGCTTGTTTCTCTGATCAGTTTGCGTCCGTTGACTAAACTTTCATCTGATTTAAATGTTTAATTTAAAACAACCAGAATCTAAAATGTGCATTGTAAAAATGTGCCTTAAAGCTACTCAACAAAATATACAACAAAGGTCTTGTCATTTTTAGACATTTTAACGTGGAAAAGTCACATGGATGTTCCAAACATCCTGAGGCCAGTAACATCAAGTGGACATTTACTGGGTCAGGTGGTTAGTGTGCCTCTATACAGACGTGTGCCAGCATTTTATTGTGAGAGAGCCGAGTGACATCTCAGACAACACTGCCTCATTGTTTTCAGCCCCGCTGTGCAGGAACGACAGAATCCCCAACAGAACCCCACAGCTAGAAAACACATATTTGCAGAGAGTGCAGGAGAGAGATCAAAACAGCACAACAGCGTGGCCTAGCCTTTGTAAATAATAATTAGTGATCAGGTGTCCCAAGCTCTTGTCCCCGCTCCGGTCAGAGGAGTGTTTCACAAAGCAAGATAATCAGTTACACCAGGTCTACTCAAATAAATTAGGGAAAATCTCATGCTTAACCAGTTTTAACCAGAAATGTTACTGCCAGTCTGAAACACGGTGGTTTCTCTAGTGCTTTTCCACAGTAGATTTTACTGCTGCACTGCAGGGTTGAGGCGATGGACAATTAATTCAACGCATCAGCACTTAGTATTCAGGTCAGGTGATGCAACATGGCCAAGATATTTTAGGTTAAATCACAAAATATGGTTTTAATTGATGAGAGTTCACAACCGCATGTACAATGTTTGGACCAGTTCTCAGATTTGACATGATGCTTGATGGAACAGCAACCTGTAAGGATGGCTTAATTATTATTTAGTCACTACCCTATTTTGTGAAAGACTAAAATAAGAACTTGTATAATATGATCCAACTCCAACTGCCAGTTCCTATTGTTGCACTTTTTGAATTGTGCTTTACAGGTTAATTATTTATAGGGTTGATTTCTGATGATGGATTAACACCCACTCTATACTAATACGGATATTTTGCAAATCTTTTCCCTCTGCGTTTGGGCCTCTTGTCCACACACAGATGGTGTTGTAAGTCACAATAGCAGATTTTTAATAATGCCCTGTATCCCTGTACATGTAAAATAGAGCAATTGGTAAATGATGACGTTACAGCTTCTACTGTTGCTTTGTGTAATGAGCCTGCGTCAAAAACAACAACAATAATGGCAGCTACTGGTTCGCACTGCCAGGTCTTATTACAAGTTTGAAGCTAAATTCAGCATCACCCAATATTACTTGGACCACAGTGTAAACTAGTCGAAGGTTGTGTGGACGGGGTTAATATCCGTTCAAAAAATATCTGAAGTATTTAGCCTATGCCGATAGTTGATATATTGTGAATTAATATGATACTTTGTTGGGTCTGTGTTTTTAATTAAAATGGCAAATTCTCATTAATGCACTTTAAATGAGTGAATCTGATCCCATTCACTCTGAGTTAACTTCATGAACAGTTAAACTCTGCTCTGTGTTGTTAGGTTCACTCAAGTTAACAGCCAGACTCCTTTTTTCTTTTTTCCATCGGGGAAACACACAGACATTTTATAGCTTCCTTTTGAGAAATTCCTCCAGCTCTGAGGGTAAGCTGTGAGATGGGTTAAATAAATGGAAATCACACTGGAGGTTAAGAAAAAATCCATAAACAGAGTTCTGCCTTTCTAAAGCAGTGTCCCCAGCAACAGTTGTAAAAGCTCAAACATGCTAATTCTTCTCTGTTAGCTGATTTAACTTGCAACCTCATAATTCTTACTTATTTCTCAGTTGTTTGTCTATATGTGTGTGGTTGGGCGTGAGAAACACAGAGAGAGAGAAAGGTGCTCAGTTTCCTGGCACTGACTTGTCGTTGCCTGTAAAAGAACCCTGGGTACCATTTATCTCTTTTTTTTTAAATTACATTCTTTTGTATAAAACTCAACTCCGATTGGCCAATAGAGGCAATCCAGTGTATTACATTTCTGAACATACAGTAAAGTGCTTGTGGAACAAAGGAGGGGCTTCTCAGATGTAAGGGTATATTTACTACATTCATTTGCCATATAAGGTTACTACATCTCACACTGGAGAGTCAGGGTTTTCCCCAGGTTTGGCAAGAAGAAAAATAAACACAAATCTGATCGCTAATGATATTAGCTCCATGTCCTGATGTGAACTTTCCATAAAAAATAACTCCAAAACAAGACCTATAGTCAATGGTTTGAATTTCAGCCTCCCATGACCATCTGATAATGTAACAGCGTTTGGCTGCAGTCCAAAATTCTTGTTCGGCAAGACGTCAGCAGACAGCTCACTTTCCCAGTGGCCACTGGTCAGCTGACTGAGTTACTGTAGCGAGTCAATTCCTCGCCCACATTCTTATTTTCACAACAGTCTTCCTTCTGAGCACAACGTGTGTGACAGCTGTAATTCTCGGCTGTTTACAGATTTCTTTGCCGGTTTATTTCTGCAGTAAAAACTTCACGAGACTCTAAAGAACAAATGTTCACTCATCATGAGTTTATTTCCTCTGTGGCAGCGGAACATGTCACAGCTGCCGTCACAGACTCCTTTTAATCAGCCTCAAAGCCAAGCACTTGTAAGGCTGATTAACTCTGAGAGACTCACGGCAGTTAGGTTTGAAGACACTCGCAGTCTGAGCAATATCAAGGCTGCAAACAACCCATAATGCAGCACGTGGCTACACTGATGTTCTCTCCATTCAAAAAGAGAATTTGTTGTAATGAATTTAATCAATGCGGTTAAGCCAATAATGCTTTTCCTTTCTCTCCACAGCAGTAATGAGCGTAGTATTTTCTGCTCATTTTTAATAGGGCACTGTGTTAAAATGCTCTGCAATTAAGTTTTTATGGTGGAAGGGAAAACAGTAGAGTGCATTTCTTTATCGACCGATAATTGGTTTGCCAACAGCTAATAGGGCAAGTTGGCTCATGTCAGACCTCAATCTATTATGCCAGTATAAAGTTGTTTTTATTTAAAATGAAAAAAAGATTTAAAAAATGTCTTATTTTAAATTGAATAAAAATGTAACGGTATAAAATAAATCTTTTCTGATGTGTCTGCAGTCGTTTTTAGCCTTGTAAGCGCAGGCATCGGACAATGCTGATTATCGCAGAATGCCCGATATAGGCCTGACTGATTAATCAATTAGGGGATCAGGAGGTAGAGCGGCTTGTCTAATTATTGGGAGGTCGATGGTTTGATCCCTGGCTTCTCCCAGCGACGTACTCTTGGGCAAGTCGTGGCTGTGCATAGTGTGTGAATGTGATGGAGGAGCATGAATGTGTGTGTGTGAGTGGATGAATGTGACTCACAGTGTTGAGCGTTTGAGTGGTTGTTGAGACTTTTAAATTGCTGTATAAATGTAGCCTATTTAC
The DNA here is from genome assembly GCF_009819705.1 of Hippoglossus hippoglossus. Classification (NCBI taxonomy): domain Eukaryota; kingdom Metazoa; phylum Chordata; class Actinopteri; order Pleuronectiformes; family Pleuronectidae; genus Hippoglossus; species Hippoglossus hippoglossus. The sequence goes on from NC_047169.1 coordinate 15,965,949, forward strand.
CAGATGTCACTATTTACATTTACCAACTGTTGAAGCTAGCAGTGACAGCCACAGCTTATTTTCACAGTATTTCCATAGCACCTTATGTATTTCATTAGTGGACCTGATGCGGTGATGACATGATGTTTAGCACCGAGCCAAACAATCTTAGCAATCTTACAGTACATGCTCGAATAACTAAGATATAATGTTTACCTGTCCAATAATACCATGTGAACTTTGCACTTATACAGTTTTTCTGTTCTTTACATGTCATTCAGATGTTCTGAACTAGATTCTGAGATAAGACAAAACCTTACAGTTTACAGTTTGGGCAGAGAACAATGAAATAAAAACAAATTCCTGTTTCTTCTTTCTAGTTGCCCTAATTATCAAATAGAGACTTTTGATCTGCCTTACTATCCCACGATAGTAATTCTCATATTTGCTACAGGTCTCCGTCGCCCTGGCTACATTACAACCACCCAGAGAGGAGGGGCCAAGTCCTGAAGGTATGGAAGTCAGTGGGACGCCAGGCTTCGCCCCGAGCCCTCAGAGCGAGGCAGTGGCTGATGACCTTCAGGAGCTGTCCCTCCAGCCTATTCCCAACCCACTGCCTCTACAGGAGCGCAAGAATGGTGAGGCGGTGTTGCACGTGCATTATTTGTTCTTGGACGATGCCTACATGTCACATTTTGGTTTTGAATGAACGGGTCAGAGGAGTTGTCGCACACAGTCATCTAGCAATACTGCTCATTCTTTCTCAACTTTTCACTGTTCAACTTTTTTTGTTGTTGAATTCACAAGCATGGTTATGGCTGGACAAATCGGCACTGGCCTGGTTGTTTAAACCGCTCTACAGTGTATTGGCTTCCACAATAACTTCTTAGCATGTTTTTGATATTAAGCTATTTATCACTTGAGCAAAGCCTGAGGCAGATGAAGATGAAAACACAGTTTAACATAAAAAACAAATTTAGCGTACAAATATCGTATATTTATATTGGACATTTTACGTAAGAGCCATCATTCGGTAAGGAGCAGGATGGACTTTGCTTGTCAGTGAAACAGGGTTTTTCTTAATGTTACTTACATCATAACTCGCCTGCAGCACTCTACTGGGGCTTTCATGTTTGTATGTAATGTCCAGTTCTTTGTAATCAGGTGCTATTCAGCAGCCTAGCAGCCATATGGGCCCATTGTGTATGTGCATGTTGCCCTTTTGCCCCTACCACCTGACTCTTGACTCTCATCACAAGTCTGACCTGGTTTTGTTAAGTTTCCCAAAACACAGAAACTACATCATTTCCATTAAGGGTTTCCTGCAGCTTCGCACGGTTGAATGTTTTGCAGTAGGCAGACAAAGACGGACCCATTGTCCACTAGATAAATTTAGATGCTTACAACATTGTATTAACAGATTAGTTATTTCAGGCTATATGGACAGTTTTTCATCTGAGCTAGTGGATGCAGGAAACGCTCTACCTTCCTGTTACAGAAACTGTAGTCCTATGTTCTTTCTTCCATCTAAAATGAATATTTAGACGACTCATCTTTCATAGAGATGGCCGATTTCCAACAAAAATTCCTCTAAGCCACAAACAAGTGTGCATGTTACATAAGTTGGGCTAAGAAGAAAGCAGAAGAAACACTTATGTGAGAGGCAGAAGTTAAAAGTCAGATGTGTCTGTACATCTTGTACATTTGTCAGTGGAGACTTTACCTCAGCACAGAGGGTGTGAGGCAAGAGAGACATAGATTTAAGTGTTGAGGGGAAGGCTGTGTGCACTGAAGACTCCAGAAAGAAGGGAGTGAAGAAGCTGCTGTACCTAATTGGCTTGCTCCTCTGCACTGACCTCTATTACAGGAGATTAGAGTGTGCTTCATGTTTGCTGTGAGGATGTAAGACACTGTCTGGAGTTAGCTTAAAGCACTTGGCACTTGCATCACCTGCCTGTGTTTTAAACCTCTGTGGGGAACTTGAGTTAAATTCATTTATATATTTGGTTTGCAAAATTCATCCTTCAAAACAAGAGAAGTTTGGAAATGCTGCTGACCTCGGTTTAGTTTAAAAACTCTGCATTTTAGTCGCTACGGACAGAAACAGATGTTTGAAAACTATGAGACAGACACTCACAACCTCTCGGTGATTGGGGTTTTTAGGTCAGGACGTACCCTTCGCTGATTCGTCAGGCCCCTATCACATGACCCCCCTTTAGGAAGAAAACATCCGGCATTAGCTGGCTACCAGTGTATAACACAACATGGATAATCAGTTACAAGTGTTGCTGAAACTATTGTCTTTGCTAACAGCTGTTGTGCATTTAAATTCTGAATTTTATAATGAAACTGTTTACTTGAGTAGGAGATGAGCTATTACTCCAGGAATTCCTCTAAGCGGCAGGTATGCCCAGTGTACGCGAGTGGTCACGTGATGTATGTTTTTTTGGCGTGATAGTATGAATGGGGATTAAAACTGATACAGAGACAAAATGCTTGTGTGGATGGTGCTGTTTGTCTTAGTTTGAAAAAAATCAACATTCGATCATGAAAAAAGTAGCACTGCTGTGGACGTCTGCCTCATGGGATCTTGCATGGGCTTTTGCTGCTGCACTGAATGCACTGCACGACGGACAGGAGTCACTAAACATCGCCCTCTGTGATTGAAAAATAAATGTAGGAGAAGGTGAAACGAGCAACAACACCTCTGTGGTAATGATCAGAGTTTACAACCCAACCTGACGGCAGAGCGTAATTAGCACTCCAGGCTCAAACCTGTCAAGATTTTGGTCAGTAGATGACACATTTGTGGAGCTTCAGGAAAACATTGTATGCAGGCTATGTAAACTACAGTTGGCCTGCATTTCCAGCACCTGCAACCTGAGGGCACATCTCCAAAATATGACCCCAAATGAACTAAGCCTGGTGCCGGGAAGTCAACACAAACAGATGGCTAATTTCTTAACATATGTAACTTGAGCTTTTGGTGACATTTTAGAATCTGATTGAAATCTTTGGCAGTTAACGCCCTCTCTTTACTGTTAATAAACAATATGTGAATATGGGGCTAAGGTTGTAAGTCATTTGATTCAATAGTCAATCAATAGAATATGATCTCGCATTATTTTGATAATTAACCATTTAGGTCATTTGTCAAACAGAAATGTTTGTATTTTTTTGAAACATCTGCTGATTATAGTCTCACACTGTTGAACAGAACAAATTTGAAGGTGTGACTTTATTCTCTGGGACATTGTGAGGTGTAAACATCTTTCTTCTTATACTCGATAAGTCTGTTTTTAAGTTGTTTCCTGTTGTTGCTGGTTACGATTACATCATAAAAAAAAATCACACCACAACTTTCTGTTGAGTTGACACTTCTATGTAGTGCCACACAAGATCAAATAGTATCTTTCGCAACTGATTTAGTCACCAAGATAAGATCTCTTATTTTTATATATATATATATATATATATTGTAGTATCCCTGGCATAGTGTAACTTTTCCTTTCAAATGTGCACACACACACCTTGACATATCAGAGTCAGCCACACTGGCCATTGTTCCAAGCTGGGCGTGGGGTGGCCCGGTTTTGTGTAGACAGTTGGTTGACCTACTGTAGATTTGTCAGGAGAGAAAAGGGATAGGCAAGGTTGGACCTGTGAATGATTTACCATCTTCTGGGGGGGTCCAACAGTGACGGAGAATAATACACAGTCACACAAACAATCAAAATATATTGCACTGCAGCTATAGCTTTAACCATTGGCTGCAACAGAATAGTAAAAACGTAAAAAGCTGTATTTATGACGCATGCACAATATCTCAGGGGATGTTTACATGATTTCAGAAATGTTTAAGATTGGTCCTGTGACTACTTGTCACAGGACCATGTTTACCTCACAGAACCACACAAAGACACCCACTCTCACGCAGCCTCAGGCCACCACTCCCAAATTTAAACAACCTCTCCAATTGTTAGCCTGTTCTTTATACACTTCACTCTGCTAGCCTGACATGTTGCTGCAGGTACTCCTGGACCAAGCTGGCTTCAGAGCACTGGCTAGATGCACTGCATGTAGCTGCAAGTGGATTTTTCTGTACACACAGTACACTGGCAGTGGAATGTCCGCATAGTAAAGATTATCAAAGTTCTATGTCTGACAGCGGGTTATGCAATCTGTTTATTGCACAAGGTTCCTTCCTCAGTAACAGTGGAGTGCTGGAGAGCTACTGTTAAACACACATGACTGTATGTGTATATATAGAAGGATGACATGTTTTTCAGGATGAGATGGGAGACTAGTGTTGAGGTGTTTGTGTGTGTTTGTGTGTGTGCATGTTCCTTCCTGTACTTATGTTTTTGTGAGGACCATTTTAAGCATATACCCGACAGAGTGAGGAGATTTTTGGAAAGTGAGGACATTTTGACCGGTCCTCACTTTTTCAATGGGCTGTTTGAGGGTTAAGACTTGGTTTTAAGTTTACAATAAGGTTTAGGGTTAGGCATTTAGTTTGGATGGTTAAGGTTAGTAGCTAGGTAATGTATAATGTCTAATGTCAATGAGTGTCCTCACTAAGATAGAAGTACAACACACCTGGTGTTTGTGTGTGTGTTTTCGTGTGTGAGAGAGTGAGTTTTGATTCAAAAAGGGCTGACACAACAGAGACTGGTCTTACAAAGCAGTTCACATTTCCTGGCTTCTCAGTTGTTTCACAGCTAACAAAAGCAGTCACGGCAAGATAATGAGATTGAGATCATTGAAAACTTTGAGGTGGAGAAGGCAGTGTGAGTGTGGGTTGTGGCAGCACAAGGGAAAGAGAAGAGGAGGGGGAGGTCTTGTCTGAAATGGCAGTATTGCGTAACTTTTTCAGAGAGACAACAGAAGGAAAATGGAAAGCAAGAAAGGAGGGGTTGGGTTACTTGTACACGAGGAGCTGAGGCTTGTTTGTTTTCTTCCCCTTACTTTTTACGTCCAGAGTGGCTGTGAGAGTGCAGACGAGTGACTCTTGCTAATTTCTTTTTTTTAACAAGACCTCAAAAGTTCACAGGAGGAGAAGGGGAGGAATAAAGGTGTAGCCAAAGAGAGACTGGAGCCCATGGGTGGACCTTGTTGTTATCCAAGGAGCAATAAGGGACAGACACACAGACCTGCACACGCCCTCTCTAGCAGGGCATGCACACACTTGTAGACAGACAATCCAGAGACAGGGAATGTGAGGTGCACTGCTGCCTGTGGAGTACCAGCTGCCGGTGAGAGGAAAACGTGTTAAATGTGGCTTTTTCTCTTGCTGGACTTCTATTCAGCCTCCTGCCGCTGTTGGGTTTTCTCACACTGTTCCCTTTGCTTGTGTTGGGAGTATGAATCACTGAACTTGCTGGGAGGGTGACGCTTCCCTTCAGCATGGTGCAGAGGGATATGCCTATCCTGCCAGGTAAAGTCCACTCCACTACGCTGTCTTTTGCTTTCACATCTTTGAACAAATGGCATCCATGATTAAACCTATCTGAGTACAGGTGTACTGTAAGCGCTTGCATGTATCAGAATATCTAAGGTGTTTTGACCCTGTTGTCTGAAAAGCTGGTTCACCCATTTGTATGAGGCTGCTCTGCATTTATAGCTGCAAAACTTTAACTTTAGACAAACCTTTCCTTAGACACATACCATGACTATGACGCAAACCTGTTGCTGGTTTGGATTGGAAACTGATACATGCTTTATCACTGTTGCACAATGAGGCTGCGCTGGACATTTTTGCAGCCACAAAGGAAAGATTCAATTAAAAGTTGAAACCGCAAACCTCCAGATGTTGCTAAATTGGATAATGCTGTGGAAGCAGTTCTTTCATGAGTCTGAGGTAGTGGCACATAAACCAAACACTATGCAGCAGTGTGTAGATGTAGTGTTTTAAGCGACAGGTGGGGGCTGTGAGGCCAGAGTTGCAGGGTCTGTCCTGGGCAGACCTGAGCGGATGAGTGGGGGTTTAGCAGGATAGAAAGGTGTGGTTCATGAATTGGGTTACTCTCAGAAAGTGACAGCCCTTCCCCCTTAAATTGAAGAAAGACAAGGTAAGGCACCACTGCTCCCCCAGGACCGACTGCAGGCCAAGGGCCAGATTAGAACAGAGAACACAGGCCTGACGGAGACTGGAGCCAGGGGGAAAAACTAGGTTGGAGGCAATATAGACTCTGCTCCAGATTTACATGGGAATCACCAACTGATTTCAGTCAGAACAGATTGTTCCAGATCATGACACAGCCTAGAGAGTGAGACAGAGTCTGCAAGTTTTTGTTCTACCTCATTCTCCAGCCTCTGATATCACTGATCATCACAGCTACAGTAATATCAGTTGTTTGCTGCAGTGGGTTGAATTGAAAACCTTCTTCCCCGCTGTGTTGCAGGCACACAGGCAAGTTTATATTGTCTGGTCTAGAAACAAAGCCTCCAGCGTCTGACTGAGAAACAGTGATTTTGTGGAACGTCACGCTTTGTGGTCTCAATAAATAAACTGTGTTGTGTCGGGACTGAGAGAAGTTAGTGGCCTTCGAAAGAGTTACTGCATATGGACTACAACTAGATTGGAGTAAGAGAAATGGAAGAATGACTGGTCAAGAAAATGCTGCTGACTCAGGCTGAAATTCCGTGAGGTTGATGCCGACCACATCATCCAGACTTGTAAATAAAAAAAGTCCCTCTTCATTCTTGCATAATGACAATCACTTACAATGTGCTGAGTGCAGACAGAAATCAGTTTGCTCTCAGAAATTCAAAATGCTGATGCAATCTGATCCCACACAGCCGGAGTGTTATGCTGCTGAGCAGTATTTTAGATAAAACAGCTAGATATATAGCCTAGGCTGAGGCTAGCCGAGCCCAGCAGTGATTCAGGGAGACTGATAGTGCTGTTATGTAACAGCCTGGGAGGCTGCCAGCAGCAGAGGCCCTATAGCACTCAGTCAGGCTGAGAGTAGGAGGCTGAGAACGAAGGGAAGAATCAGACGGAGAGATTGATGGAGGGAGAAAAGGAGAAGAGAATGAAGAAACGTGCTGTATGTAAGGGCAGAGAAGACGAAATAAAAAATAACCGTATGAAAACGCACTGTATAAATGTATGTGGGGGAAGGAAGGAAGGAAGGAAGGAAGGCTTGTGTTTCAATCTTATCTAAACACACAACTGCAGCAAACACAATCCAGTAGCACATCTCCTCACCTCTCTGCTGGTGACTCTGGAATTGTATTAGATAATGTCCATACGCCCAAGACGCTCAAAACATTAAAAAAAACGTCCCAGTAAAAAGAAAATGTCAAAATGGAATAAAACATGACTGGATCAACAAGGATGTCTGCATGTATTAACCTGCAGCACAAGTCTCAGAGGTGATTTTCAGATCGAATCTAAACAAGCACAGACCAAATGCTGCGTATTTTGGTGAATGTTAACTGTCTTCAGTCTAATAAACATGCATGCAGAAACACACTTATGCAACTGCCTGGCTAAAATCTTAAATGTGTCCAGCTCACCCCGCACACCCCACACACACCCACAAACTCTGCATGACTCACTACGGGGACACACACACAAACACAAACCTGGACATGCACTTACAGGCTTTGCTAGCCCTCTATTTTCACTGTGTTTTCTGACAGCATGGAATTTCAACAAGCTCAAACACACTCAAGAAGTTTGATTTGTGATCCAGTAAATTACTGTTGGATAATGAGAAGTGTGAGGGCAGAGCCAAACAGCCCTGTTCAGATCTGTAGCCTAAAGCTAAAGAAAAGAATTCGTATCAGCTCTCGTATGTCTGCAACAGGAACATGGTGCCTGCACACCCAGTGTTACAAGCCCACTCATGTAGCTCAGTGATCTGAAAAGATATACACACACACAAAAGCTCACACTTAATGGATCTTATGTCAAGCACTTGAGGGCATCAGTGTTACAACACGCAAAATGGAGAAGATAAGGATGCCTGCGGCTGTTGCACACTCTCACGCTGTTTTTATATATGAACTCTGGAAATGTCTGAAAAATTGGGAGTTTGGCCATAAAAGCCCAAATTTGGTGGGAAAGTTGAGTCAGAGAATCAAAGCAAACGGAGGCTTCGTATTATGAAAACAGGCACAAATCAAATGAGAAATCAGAATTAAAGGCCCCAATAAAGCTTAATAAACAAACCAGACAAAAAGCACACATATTCTAATTGAATGGCACCTCTTTTTCATCCTGAGAATTTTGTATTCTTCCAGTTTCCTGCCCATCGCATTGGAAATGTCATCATCATGCACAGTGTGTTGAATATTTATATCATATCACATGGGCTCACTCTGACATTTTTCGGACATTTTACTAGGGTGCTGGCAGGTGAAGTTGCAGAAAATGTCCAGAGCAACTGACATTTGAGTTTTTCACATAGATCAATATAGAGATACATTTCTAGAAAATGTCCGGACTTCAGTGCATGTCTGAAAGCAGCTTCAGACACCATTGTTGTTAATGACATTGTTGTACTGTTTGAAAATGGCAGCAAGAATTGAGTGACGATAAGTAAAGGATGATTTTGTAGTTTAAATGCTGCACTACTCTGCTCGTCAAACCAACCCGACATTATCCACTTCAAACCCTCTACTTTTAAAATATTTGAATTACTGTACATGCAGTTAGAAGCTCCTGCTGTCTCCTCCGACATGCAGCTACACAAACATGTGTCCTCGAGTCGTATTAGTTTGTGCCTCTTCTCCAACTCAACTCGCTCTGGTGTTTCTGAATAATAGATCAGCCATTAGCCTGTGACTCACCTGACTACAGCAAGTGTGGCACACTTAACGTTAGTAGACAAATGTAACAGTGGTCACTGTGAGCTGACAGGACTCCTGTTGTTTTTGTAAGATTACTCAGATGCTGAGACATGTGCAGGAGAAAATGACTTGGTCTGTAATTTTTTACCCCTTAACATGATTTTCAGACAAAAAGACCTGAGAGATAGTTTTCTCTGGTGCCAGAGTAAGACTTTCTTACACAAACAGAAAACTTTGTTGATAACAGCAGATACCATTAGCAGAGTCACCGGGGAAAACCCGGAGGGCTGGGTTCCTTTCTCTTTAATTTGCTCGTCTCTTTGGCCACCAGTGTGCACCCGCTGTCAGATCGACAAAAGAACACAGCTGTTTGTGCTTGGATTGAAATACTCAGGGTCATTAAGGACTCATCACGGCCACTTGATACCTCTGCACTCCTGAGTGCTGTGAATGGGTCGGTGTCTTGTCTTTGTTTTTTGGCTTCAGCAGTGTGGTAACTTGATGAAAACACAGCAAACTTTAAATTTATGAATCTTTGATGAATGGACACTAAAGCTACTTTCAGAAACATACTGAACTCCAGATAATCTTTTGAAATAGTCTGGAGTGGCTGTATGAGAGAGTGCAATATTTGTCCTAGTCACTTTCTCTGGACATTCTCTAGAGTTTCCAATGCCAGCCTCCTTTATTAAAACTCTGGAAAATGTCGAAGTGAGCCCACAGAGAATACAGCAAGAGATTATCAGGAGGATTCACCGCAAGTGAGTGGGCAAGAGATGATGTTCAAACACCCGGCAGACGCAAAACGGAAAAAATAATATAATACAAATATCTCAGGAAAAAGAGGTGACCACACACGTAGAAAACCCAACAAAGATCTCAACTTGGAAAGACAACGAGATTTGAGAGCTTTTAGTGATAAGGGCTGATGTCAATGTACTGGAAAAAAACACATGATCTCTGCAGCAGAATGAATACCTTGCTGGTGTGTTCTGGATTCTTTTGTTGTTGTGAACGGGTCTGACAGGATAATCTCCTGCTGCGTTGTTCATATATGAAAGGCAAACTCTGGAGAAAGTCTTTCTTAGATGCATAATCAAGTATTATGTGTAACTAAAATATAAAGTTTATATAAGCATCTCATTTACAAAAACTAGAAACCTGTGGCCCCATTAAAGGCTGATGTCATTTTGGTTTGGTTGTTGCAGGACTGAAATGGAAACCAGTCGTAAAGGAGAAAACAAATGTGGGCTTAAGCTATAACTAGGGCAGGAGGTTGGGGGGATTTGTTATAATAAAAATGAATTTCAGATGTTGGAGTTATGTAACCATGTGTTACAAAGCCGTCACCACAGGGAGCAGGGAACACCCCTCTCCAGCACGGGCACTCTGTTTTCCTCTCTGTCTCAGACTTTACTCCTCTCTGAAAATCTCATTTGCTGAGCATGACCTCAACTCCCCTTCTCCTTCAGTCTAGTCTGTTTTACAGTGAAGCTTCATCTTACCAGATGCTAACAGCTTCCAGCTGGCCGGTGGCTCCATCTTTCATTCAACACTTCTGCCTTAGATGCCCCTCTCTCCTTCATCAGGGGACAATCAGACCTCAGTTGGACTTTTTATTGACCAGATGTGACACAGTGGTGGGTGTGACTGCGGGTTGGTCAACAAAGACCCTTTGACCATGCATGTATGATGGCTTTTAAAGGGCTTATTTTTTTTACTCACTTCAAAATTAACCAGCATACAGGTGGCCTCTTTGAGTTTTCTACAATTATTTACATTCTTTAGTGAATAGTGAATAATTCAACATGAAATCAGACATCTATGTTATAAGCATCACATTTATACTAGACTATAGGCTGGTCTTCCCTACTGCGTCTATTTTTTTTAATGGATATTTCCCCCTCTTTTTTCTAAATTAAAGTCTTTGGTACCAGTGGTAACCAAACATAGAGCAACAGGAATATAGCTGCCATTGTTGTTTCTGGGCGTATAAGTGTGCATAACCTTCTTGATGTAGGTAATAAAGTTATGAGCAGCAGATATTTCTAACACGCCTTCAAATGGCTCCAGCAGTATTGGAGAGAAGGACGAAAAAGAAAGAAAAGCTACATGTCTTTACCCCTTGGGTGTTTAATAGTTTGAACTGTCTATGGCTCTAAAGGTTATGATAACATTGTACAAACAAACAGTCAGATGACCATATATGTTGAAAAAAACATATTCGGTTGTGAATATCAATTATAATTTAAAGACCGACTTTGAGCTACCTGACTTGCTCAACTTGTTTTAATCAAGCTCTCCCTGAGCAGTGACTGATTATTAGCAGCATTGTTGGTCCCAATAAACTTGTATCTACTGTAATTACACATAACTGTTGGCTTGGTGGCTCAGTGGTTAGTACTCCAACTTCCTCCCTCAGTCCAAACACATCCAGACTGGGGTTAGGTTAATTGGAGGTAGGTGTGGATGAAATTGTGAATGGTTGTTTGTCTTTGTTTGTTGGCCCTGCGTTACGCTGGCAACCTGTCCATGGTGTACCCCACCTCTCGCCCAATGTCAGCTGGTATTGGCTCCAGCTCCCCCCTGTGAATCTCAAAGGATAAGCATCGTAGATAATGGATGGATTTAGGCTTGATTGTCTGACTATAGTTGTTGTTCTGTGTTTCCAAAGTATGCTCCTTTCAAAGATCTCAGCAATTAATATTGTTGGTATAATGTTATCAGAACTTAGTTGTTTTCCTGTAATCTACACTTTAAATTAGTAAAAAAACAAAAAAAGTTTACTCTTCTCTCACTTTGAAGCGGGGAGCCATGTTATCAGCTGAAAAGAGAATTATTATTTCTCTCCGGAATGCAGCTAAAGAGCGTTGGTCATGTAGGGAAAATGCATCCAGTTGTACTATTGCTTCATCTGCAAACACATGAAGTGTTGGCTTACAAGCTCCTTGACAGTGAGTTTACATCTTCCAGGACAAACTCTCTGTGTTTGTGCTCTTCCAGTACAAACACAGTAAGTGATTAAGTGCAGGATTGCTATTGCAGCATTTGCATCAAGGTTTTATGCCAGATTCCACTTCTGTTCCTAATGAGTAAACACACAGCTGCCATACAGCTGTCAGTCTCCTCAGTGTGAGCGCCTCTGTTCAGATATCATTAACAAGACTCCTCAGGCTATGCCTCTTTACGGTTCAGAAATGTCTGTGGATCAACACAATGAAAACCTGGGCCTGATGTCAGTGTTGAGACACAGCCAAATTCAAACAGTGCTGGTAAATTCCACAGCAAAGCGGGTGGGAGGGACCAGGAAGTAAAGGAAAAAACACCTTAAGTTTTCACTGCTGGAATGTTAATCGCTGGTGTGACCTGTGAGACTGACATTTAGCCTGGCTGGCTGCTCAGCAGGTCATGTTTTGTTTGGGTTTTCTGTACACAGAATATAGTATAAAGTTAGTTTCTTTTAGTTTCGGAAATATCTGGTTAAAGAATAAAAATGCCTAATATTACAAACAAGAATTCCAACTTTCTGCTTGACAAAATTGATTGGCTGTATAACACTGAATATGAATGGTTACGATACTATCTCAATTCTGCTGCAAACTTGCAGAAGAGTAAGTAAAGAGGAGACATTGATAGAATATTTTATTTGTTTCCATGATCTAAATAAAGCATGGAGGAGGAGCTACCATAAATATAGAAAGGGTGAGAGATGGGGACAGAAATTCATGGTCAACATGTTAAATATATTTTCCTCACTCGCTCCTCATGTGGTTCAGACTTGCCTGGTCTTGTTTGTTGGTGGTGACTGGGGAGGTTTGCAGAAACTGCTAATTTTTGCTTAGAGGTTAATGGAATGCGGTGGGGTAATTGTTTTGGGCAAGTCTGAAGAACACGCCATGCTCTGTGCAAAGAAGGTCATGATGTTCCACGACCAGGTAGAAAATGAAAAACATTTTGGCTGTAGACAGTTTATCTCCCCAACTTAAGCTGTGTGAAGATAAACAGAGCACCAGTGGGAGGACTTGGTGTATTTTTGCAGCTGTTTAATTGTGGTGCTGATGTTTGGAATGCAACAGCAACTAGTAGTGAACTCAGAGGGTTAATATACTGAATAACACTATAATAATGTCCATTATCTCCTAAATAATTATATGCTCTAATTGAAGAAGCACTCTGGCACAGGGAGCCAGTGTTAAACATTTGGACCCATATTCAGAGTTAGAACACTGTCTTTTCTTCAGCTTTTCATCTGCGGATGTGGTTGATAGTATTTTTATTCCTCTGCAGCAGCATCAGCGACATCCATTGGCCAGAGGCATTGTGTTTTCAGGTTATCCAGCCATGTTTGTGAACATGATATCTCAAGAGCGCCTTGAGGGACTTTCTTCAAATTAGGGACAAAAGTTCACTTGCACTCAAGACTTTGCTTTTGATGGTCCAAGGTCACTGTGATCTCACACAATCCTTTTTTGCCTCATGAACCCCTTGTCTAAACAATGCCATGAGAGAATCCTTAAAAGATTGGTTCAAATGTTCGCTTAGCCAAAGTGATCAAATTGTTAGATACGGGTGGTCAAAGGTCACCGTCACTGTGGTCTCACAAAACATGTTTTTGGCTTCCTGAACATGATGTCTCAAGTCTGCCCGCAGGGAATTTCTTCAAATTTGGACCAGTTGTTACTTGGACTCAAAGATTAGCTGATTAGACTCCAGTGGTCAACGGTCATGGTGACCTCATATCTGTCTGGAAAAAATGTATGTACACTTAAACAGCACTGGTTGATGGAAGCATACAACCATAGGGCGGTAATTGTTGTTCAGTTTTGACAACTTCTCTCAATCTTCAAATGAACTACCAATGTATTTAGTAAAGATACAAATAAACACAGAAACTTTATTTCATACAGACGTTGATCCCATTGATTAAAACTTGTTGGGATGGAGCCCCATGAGAAGCAGCCCCCTTGGGGGTGCCTTAGATGAGCCTTCGACACTGGTGACAGAGGGGGTGGGAGGGTCACAACCAATGACAGCAGAGAGAAACAACATATTTAAGGTGGTTGATATTCTCCAGCTCATTAGATGATTGTAAAGCCCCCTGCACAGAACCAAGTGGAATCATTGGATAATAGCAGAGAGGTGGGGCCTCAGTGTGCTGATGAGAAAAGAGTGGTTGACAGTTGTCTTCTTGCCTGAACATTTGTAGAATCTCTTTCTATGTTGTTTTTGTATGTTTTGTTTTGTGTTGCCTTTGTGTTTGCCTGTAAGCTTCAACCGTGGTTTGGATGCCACTTAAAAAGAAACCACCACTTTTTTTTAGCTGTTTATCTTCCTGGTGGTCATAATGACCAACTGGAAGCAGTGGGGGAGTTTTCCATTCATTTACACACCCACAGGAAGTCTCCGAGTCACTATTCCAGCAAGATCTTCATGCTGTAATTGTATCCTGTCTGCTTGCAGAAAAAGAAGTGTTTTTCTTTTTTTTTTATTCCCAAGAATATTTTTCAGTGACGGATAAGGCAAGACTCTGATTAGGATGTCCAAGGTCAAATAGCTTCACTGGAATTTTCCCAAAGCCAGAACTATGATAACTTGTCTTACTAAAGTTTCAAATTACCACTGAATCGAATGGTTGTGATTACATTACTAAATCACTGTACATAAACAGCATGTAAAAGCATCCTACTGGTGGTGTAGATTGTAAATATTGGCAACCCTCCAGGGAATGAGGCCTGCTGGGACGTTTTGGCCTGTTCTCACAAAGTCAGTTTGGTTTGGGTTAGATTTAGGTTTAGTTGTGATGTTGTGTGTGTGTGTGTGTGTGTGTGTGTGTGTGTGTGTGTGTGTGTGTGTGTGTGTGTGTGTGTGTGTGTGTGTGTGTGTGTGTGTGTGTGTGTGTGTGTGTGTGTGTGTGTGTGTGTGTGTGTGTGTGTGTGTGTGTGTGTGTGTGTGTGTGTGTGTGTGTGTGTGTGTGAAACCACACACTGACATCCAAATCCCAGAGTGTGTTGTCATCTGTGTTTCCTGTCCAGACTGTGACTCATAACAGCAGGTGGACTTTAATCACACACTCATAACAGACAGTTATTGTAGAAACCAGCCACTGTTTGTTCAAGGTGTTGCCTGTGTTTTCAGGTGTGTCACCTGCGGAGCAATGTGCGGATTGACCATGGTGTCGTGCTGTGAGGGTCTAATGTGATATTTATGCGCAGGTCATTGTTTTATTAATACGTCGACTGCTCTCTGTGCTGTAAGTATAGTGGAGGAGAAAGGTATGAAAGCCATGCATCTCCCTTTTGTGTCATGCCTCATAAAACATTGATTTAGTCCAAGGCATTGGGGCTTAAAGTTTGTGTGTCTGTGTGTCTGTGTGTGTGTTTGCGGTGCCACGATGTGTGTGCCTCAAAGTAACCTTACCCTGGGATTGCACAGGTGATACCAAGCTGAATATAGCCCCTTTATAGCCAGCTGGCCTTTCTATTTAAAACAGTAGAGAAAGGAGGGAGGGGGGGGCGTATACCATCAGCATTCTGCAGGAGTCAGTTTGATGGTGGCAACGAGGCTGCGAACCAATCCAGAGTTTTTCAACAGGATCAAAATACAACTGCTTTGGTTCTCAGGTTGCACCAGGCCTATAACAAACATCCTTTCTCAAAACATATTTCCGGAGTCCCTTTGTGAGTAAGCTGCCTTTCCTCAAGGACAGACTGCTCCAAGAAAATTGTTTCAGAATTGCAGCGGTGATTGGATATCAATCAATCACTTTAAAAGAGATGTGATTCATCCCAGTATCGGATTCACTCAAGCATCTTTGACAAAGGTCGATTATGTCCTATGAGGTCATCGCTGAAAACCGTTACTGCCGCTTCTACTCATGCCATAAAACCTGCTCATAGATCGACTGAGTCACCATTTGAGAGAGCGAGCCTGTGTATTTAGAGGAGTTCAGAAAGTGTTAAAGAACTGATTTTTTGTCGTTGATGGTGTTTGTGTGCATGTATTTCACAGGGAGGAGGTTTGCATGTTGCAGCCCCCACCCCTCAGCCTGTAACTGTGAATGAATAGCAACAGCTGAGCAGGAGAACTTTATCGGCAACACTCCCTGCTCGTGCGTGCGTGTGCGTGCGTGCGCAAGATTCAGGAGGAGCTGCAACCAGAGCAGTCTCTCTGGGCACTCTCTCTCTCTCTGCCGAGATCACTGCCGTCCTCTCTCCCTCCCCTGCTCGCTGCTTTTCAGTTTCCTCCCCTCTCGTCTCCCTTAGTCTTTTCATCCACAACTCGTCCTGTGGATTTCTTCACCCTCCCCTCCCCTTGTCTCTCTGGGCAACCTTCGCAGAGCAGTGCTGTCGTGACTTGCCGTCTGCCACTGCAAGGGAAAGAGAGAGCAGGAGGAAGAAAAGAAAGAAAGAGAAACTGAGACAGACCAATCGATTACTCTGGTACTGAGGAGGGTGAGAGAGACACTAGAGGAGAGGAGGTTGCAGTGTTTTTCCTGCTCGTTCTGGTTGTATGGGAGTCTTCTCCAGCACTTGATCCACATTCTTCCCTTTGAGAGAGAGGACATCGAATTGAAGGGACAGCTGGTGCTGTTTTGAGACAGGACTCGTCTTTCCCTCCCCCCTTCAGCCTAAAGTGCCAACATTTGGGACTTCGGAGGAGGACCCCCTTTTGCCCGAAAGGTTCAATGTTTACCAAAATAACAGATCTCCGTTCTGAATGATAATGCTGGACACCAACAACTGCCTGTCCTTTGAACTCTCCCCACCGGGCTCTCCTCCAATGGGAGACGACGTGGACATGGAGAAGGCAGGACTGAAGATGGATCATGACCGACATGTCTATCACAGCTTGAAAGAAGGTGGGCGATCGGGATATGCTCACAAGTTAACTGGTATGACTTGTGTTTATATGCCTCTGCAGGTTCATGTCAGTACTTCATGGCTTCATATAAATAGTTAATGGGGCTGTGCTAAAGATAAGAGATTCAGTTCATTGTCCTATGTAAGACGGAAGGAAGTTAGTGGTTATATGGTATCCCTGATAAACGTTCTCTGTGTTAAATTAAAGAAGTGTGGGTGACTACAAGAGGAAGTAACTTTAACCTATCATGTTTCAGTCACACTGCATGTTGTTCCAGGATTAAAGGTGCTCTGTGGAGTTTTCTTAGAAACACATATTAATGTTTATATTCAGTGTTGCTGCTGGCAGTTGTTTTTCCACAGCAATCTGTAGATCAGTGGAACACAGTGAAACATCCACCAAGACTGTAAACACGTGCGTGCGAATGCATGTGGCAGATAACAAACGAAAGAAACTGCCTTAGAAAAATATTTCTACATTGCACAGTATTATAGGCTTTATGATGTTGGGACTCATTTTGAGATTTTGATGTGAGAAGTAAAACACAAACACTTGCACTAACATCTTGTTCTGTAGAAACGGAAAACTACGGCAGCCAATAGTAACATAATATATAAACAGTCAGTGCGACAATCGAATAAGCTTAAGATTGTTTATAACCAACTTTACAAGGGTAATAGAGATGACTGACTGCATGTGAAACAAAAAGATTCCTGGGAGGTTACACTGATGGAAGAAGGAGGAGGTTGAGTATAATGAAAGGAAGAAAAGGTTCAAATAAAATTACAGAAAAAACATGCACTGTCACTTCATACATGACACTACAGCTGTCCACACTCGCTTTTATTCCTACCTGCTAACCTTTGCTTAAGTCTTCAAAGGTCTATATCTGTATCATGTCTAGAGCAAGTGTGAGTGACATGAACCACTTTAAGCCATGGAAGCTTTGGCAGTCAGACCTGTGTTCCTTGAACTTTTAAGATAATTAGTATTTGCTCCGATCCTCCTCGTCTTCCCAGAGCAGTGTGGCAGTGCGGAGGCAGTGGGAGCGAGTCCAAGGAGTGAATGGCTTTAACCTTGTATTGTTCCTGCCCTCTAGCCTCTTTCCGTTCTCGCTGCTGCATGAAACCTTCCAGGCTCGGCGTTCAACTCTCTGCTCAACCGATGCAATCAAACGACACGACCGTGCAAATGATGAGCTAATGCAGGAGAACATTAACAGGCTTTCCAAATACACCTATGCCATGTCTAATATCCTTTCAGAGAATCTGTGAGACTGGTGTTTGTGGGTTCGGTAGCTGGGTATGCGTCAGTGTATGATCAGATATATTTCTGTACCCACTTCCTCATCCAGTTCGGGCTTGTAACATTCTCCCTTCATGCGTGTTGCTATGGTGGGTGTGTGTTAGCTTAGCTATGCCAAGCCCGGGGGGGGGTGTCTTTGGGGACGGTGACAACGTCAGACATGTTAAATCAGATCTAATGACACATGAGCGCAGCAGGATTAGCCCAGTTGGCCAACAAGAACCTGGCTCTGCCTCAGTGAGCTCCTCCTTCTCCTGACACCGCATTAACCTTAAATCTAAACCCGCTTTCAGGAGACTGTAATGTATGTGACCTCTGGATCAGTATAAGAATTCCCCGACAGCCACGGTGCACTGCTGTTAGGTCTGGAAACTGCAGAAGTTATAATGTGGAAAGTATTATTTTATTGTCTCACTATACAAACAACTATCACACAACTTTTTACTGCGTGAATGAGTTATTTTATTTTTTAACCTCCACCAAGAATATTATGTTTTCACCGCTGTTTGTTGGTTGGTTTGCTTGTTTGTTTGTCATCAGGATTCACAAAAATGACTGAACTGATTTACACCAAACTCGGTGGAGGGATTGAAATGGTTTTGATGGGAATAAAGGAATTCTTTCATTTTCTATAACTTAGATAGGGCTCTTTTAGACAATCTCGTCAATGCTACATTTACATGGACACCAATATTCCAACTATTGACGTTATTCAGAATAAGATATTTCGATTATGGTATTAGCATGAGTTGCTAATAGACTACTCCTTTCATATTCCAGTTTACATGTTACAAAGCACAACCCGATTATGACTCATTACGTTCGCTACTCCATTGCATTCTGCCAGTTGAAAAACCCCAACCTGAAATAGTTGAATGTACTAAGCTACTGTATACAATTTTGGATGCTTTCTTTGTAATTTTTCTAAAGCTACAACTCCCTTGTATTTTTTATCTATTCTTGTTTACACCCAGGGCATGTGTCGTCATGCAATTAACTACCATTTGTCGATGTCGCCAAATGCTGCGATAACTCCTATAGGACGTTGTAATGCAATTAAGACATCACCATAATGAGACTAAGGTCAGAATACCGCTTGTCTTCATTTATGAATTACTTATGTATGACCTTATTTAGGTTAAGATAATCAGAAATGCTGTATATATGACAGTGTCTTATTTAGACTATTGGCTTAATGGGGTCAATATAAAAATATTGGTGTCCATGTAAATGTAGTCAATGTCTCAGGAAATAATGTATGAATCTTGAGGTACAAAATCTGACAAATTTACGTGTTGAGATCTGGGAGTTTTTTGGTGCAGATTATCAGACCATTTCCTTTTTCGTTTATATCTCTGTTATAAGAGCTAGACAGATGTGCAGGGTAGGTTGGCCTTCGCAGAAGTATGCTCTCTACTGAGAATGACATTCTAGTGTAGTCTTCCATCCATTATCCATACCGCTTATCCTTTGAGGGTCGCAGGGGCAGCTGACATTGGGTGAGAGGTGGGGTACACCCTGGACATGTCACCAGCGTTTCGCAGGGCCAACATACAGAGAAAACCATTCACCCTCAGATTCATACCTATGGTCAATTTCGAGTTGCCAATCAACCTAAACCCAATCTGCATGTCCTTGGACTGTTAGAGGAAGCCGGGGTACCTGGAGAAAACCCACACAGGCATGGGAAGAACATGCATCTCCACAAAGAAAGGCTCTGTCCAAACCAGGATTCAAACCAGAACCTTTAGTGTAGTATTCATCAGGTGAAATATCAAGATTTGCATGCTTTTCTTTATTGCATAATAAAGAATTAAAACTTTTTATGTGACAGTGTATGGGTGAGAAGACATTAAAGATAAATTAGCGAATGTGAAATAAAAAGTTGTTAGGTGGAGGCCAATTTAACACCCAGATCTCTAAATTAAGATGTGAAGTGTGATATAATTCTGACACTGGAGCTGTGAACCGACAGGAACCCAGTATGTTGCTCTCGAGCTCTTTCTAACTTTACTTCTCTGTGACTTTCACCGGCACGCTGTCTGGCAGCAGATCGGAACGGTGGTTTGAGATGCCGTCTTGAAACCAAAAGATTACAGGCTTGACAGAGTAAGCAAACCGATTGTTGTTCCTTCTGCTCGATCTAAAAGCTGTAAACGCAGCCGTCTCTGCTCTCTTGTCTGCCTCTTTCCCTCTGTGTTCCTTCACTCTGACTTTTTATGACTGCAGAGGCCAGTTTTGGCTGTGGCCTAGTGTCCTAATAAAACCTGCGCTGCCTTTTCATCCTTTTGCTTAAATTAACCAAAAATGGCCTTTAAACCTGATTTAAGCTCCAGAGTGTGTCCTGGTCTCCAAAAGACAAAGAATTTGTCATGTTTAATCTCAATTTGTTTCAGCTTTTTGCAAATACAGACATAACTTTCTACTAGATTTACACGCACGTGTGGAAGCAACATGTGACATTACTGTCATAGACGGACGGGTGGGCAGACTTTATTGACCCCCACCTGGAAAATGTATTTCAAGTTTTATTTTTATAAATTTATTATAATACATTTTTTTATTTATTTATTTATTATAGGTTATATTTAATTTTTGTATCTTTCAAATATTAAAATTTCTATTCTATAATTGATATATTCCTTACTAACTAATAGTGATATCAACTAAAGGCTAACATAGGATCTATAATTCGAACACTAGAACACCAGTTCTGCCTTTAATATTTATTAACTTTTTAGTTTCCATTCCCTTGAATCTTATTTTTTAACAACTTGGTTGTTATTACTGCTTTCATCATATGGTTTGGTTTCCCCACATCAGCCCACGGTTTCAACACCTCTGCAGCTTTTCACACCATCACTAGCATGCATGAGGTATCACTGCGAGACTAATGCAATTTTCTTTCCTCTCAAACCACTGAGAAGATGGACTCAGTCATGGCCGACACTTGATCGTTTTTAACTGATGCCTAAAAAGCCATTAGAGGCCAATGTCGCCACTAAACAGCCAATACTTGTGCTTCCAGTTCACTTATTGTCAGAGAGGAGGAATAAAGAGAGGAGTGTGAACGAGAGTGCAGGGCAGAATAAATAAGTTAACTGGAGTGTCCTTGGTGCGTGAAAGGAAGGAGCACCGAGTTTTGAGGCTGCAGAGGGGGAAGCGTAAGATTCTCTTTCCCAGAATAAACCTCTTCCCTGGAAGTGCCAAGTGGCGTGGCATCCTATCCTTCACTATGCCATGGCACGGTCAGCATATCTGTGTGTGTGTGTGTGTGTCTTTGCATGTGTGTGAGGGGATTCAGGCAACACGTGAGTGTATGTCCGCGTGCTTGGCAGAGAGGGAAAATTAATCTCTTAGCTGCCACACAGATTGAACATATACATGAGCTCATCGGGCCCTGTTTAGTTCTCTGTGTTTACGCCGCTGAATGTGAACTGACATGTTATTGCTTCCAGAGGGGACTCTCTAGTTCTAGTCTGATCCCTCAAGATGTAAAGCATACGCTTGTAAATATAACAGAGGGGAGCTGGGATCACCAGCGAGGATTTTGGAGCCAAAGAATGACATTTACTTGCACAGGCACTGACGTTAATTAATGGGACTTGCCGTGTTGCTGTCCAGGCCCGGAGAGTTTGTCATAACAGAGGGATAACACAGCAGCAGCTAGGCAGGACGGCTAACTGGTTAGCTATCCTGTGAGCACCGGTGATGTCACTTTGTTAGTGGGAAGGAACAGGTGCTGCTTGTCCTCAAAGTAGCAAACGCAATCCTGGCCAGAAATTCTTGGGAAGCCTCGGTGGTGTGTTCCACTTCACACACACACAAGCACACAAACACACAAAACTCCAGCAAGGACGACTTGTGCGTGTTAAACCAGTCACAGCTGAGTGGAGCTGGGCTGAAACTGTGTCATGGAAAGTATATTTGGTGGAGCAGCATATTCATTCCTTCCTCTGATTGGATCAATCTCTGCAATCTTAACATAAGGACGATCAGAAAGTGTGCGTCACATCAACAGGCTGTTTCAGTGGAAGTGTAATGCAATACCAGTCAAAATCAACCTCAGATAAAACATCATAGTATAGTTGTGTGCAGTGAAGACTTTGTGTGACTGCTTTGTATATTTCTGTCACAGTCTGTGATCACACCTTGAAGTGTCTGTGTGGTTGATTGAAAGGTCAAACTCACTTCCTTAAAATGTCACTGTGTTGCAAGAAACTGTAACAAGCAGCAAGTTATAAAATGCAATGTACTTGCCTGACCCTGCAGCTTTCCACATTTAATTTATTATTCTGTAAAAGTTCATGGCTGTGTCTAAAACATTTTTAATTTCACTGCTCAGTATATCATTATTTTTCTATCTTTATTGAAGAGCATGATCTTTTAGTTTGAGACCAGTACTTGATTGATTTCAGGTTCAAATTTTGTAACGCTTCCGCTCAAAACCCTGCTCTTGCACTTAGATTCGCTTTGCTTGTGTTTAAAATGTGCGATTGCACTCCAGCATTTTTTGCTTCGACAGATTTCCTGCACTCACGCTGCTTGTTAAAATATCCGCCCACCACGGGACTCTTGAAGAAGTGCGACAATTTCATTTGTCAACACTACACCTGGTATTCTATTGGTCATTTATCTGGTTGTCCTAATATAAGCACAAACATGGGCTATTTGAGTGTGAGCGCAGGTTTTTGAGTGAAAGAATTACAAAATGTGAAATCAATAAGTCCTCTTAAACGGCGAGACCACGCTCTTGAATAAAGATAGTGGGAAAAAAACACATGTTGTTTTTGATTTAAAATTCAGTGTTTGTGATGAGGCTAGAATCAGAGATAAGATTTCAGCTCAGGAGATTATATTTAAAATGTGTTCAACTTTAAAAAGTACAAAGATGAGAATGACAACAACTAAAGTTTAGTGTTTGCTAAAGGGTCAAACATGCTCCGGCTCTTTGTGTTCATCATCGTGTTCCTTAAAACTCTCTCTCCTAGTCTCTGTTATGTAAGCACTTCCTGTTTTGAAATGACGGCGCAATCGACCCATATGCTCTTTTTTTGGTGGGGGGTGACTGGGGCTGATTTAGTTTCAGTCTCCATTTTCATGTTTCTTTACACCATTTTGATGGTTCATTACTTTAGTGGCTGTGCCTGCTTGATGTCCCTCTTTGATGAATGGTTACTTTTCCTTTCACACACATCTTTGTACAGAAAAAAAAAAAGAAAAATTTGAGTAACAGGAAGTTTGTAGCACTCCGCCTCCTCTGTAGCTTAAAAAAAAAGAAGCAAGAGAGAAGGGGGAAATGGGCGGTTGAATTCGGTGCCAGAAAGAGCAGGTCCTCTTCATGTCAGTCCAAATGCATCTTGGTTCCCCCTGTGTGGCTACGCATCCAAACAATGCAGATGGACTCGTGCTCATTGGACGATAAGAGACAATAAGGAACCTTTAAGAGCTCAGAGCTCCATCGCTGCAGTGTTGTTGCTCTCACGGGCCATCACTGACTCTCTTTTCTCCTCTGTCTCCCCCTCACCTCCTCTGTTTCAATGCAGTCCTCCAGCTCAAACTCCAGCAGAGACGAACACGTGAGGAACTGGTCAGCCAAGGGATCATGCCACGTAAGTCTCTTTAGTGAGTGTATCAAAATGTACCGTGTTGTGCAACTTCCGTAATGCATCCTCAGTGTGGTTAGTTCCATATAATATGCATACATATGGGATCATTTTACATAAACAGTCAGTGATGCTCATGCTCTATAACAGAACAACAATGAAAAACTTATTGTGATGCTTCATAGAAACCTGATTAGGGCAGTGTGTCTTTGTCTTTCAGTGGAGGTCACAGAGTTTCCTTCTCCAGCATCAGACTGTATGTCAAACCCTGTCAAAGGTTGATTATGATACGTATACAATACCAGTGCTGAGCTATATGCATATGTGCCATTTATTCACATGCTGAGAAGCCGAGCCTTAAGCTGTATTATTTCTGTTTATCCACATTATAAACAGGATATTTTGGTAAATCTGTATCTGTTTGCTTGTGTTTGATATCAAAGCGTCTTCAGGGAATACAGTGTTATGAAGGTTGAGGCTCTTGATTAACATCCACTTTGTACAGAAAATGACAGCCCTTATCTACTTGTTACTGGAATGAATTTGTGCATTCTGTATGTGTCACATTTTGTGGTGTCTTTGCACCACTTTGTGTTATCAACTGAGGCAGCTTCCTCTTCTTCTGTATTCACTTCCTGTTTCGGAGTTCCACACATCACAAGTGGCAGGTTTCTTTTTTTATTATTATTCTTTTTTAAATGTTTCCCCTCTGTTAAATGCATCTATGGGCAGTAGGTAGCAGGCTTTTCAAGAAAAAATGTAAGGCAGGCACATGGACATGTAGGCCCTGACGATGTTGCTGTTTAGGTCGTGTTCAGAGAAACAAAAGATGCCAAGGCTAATACCCTCCCTCGCCAACCCGCCTTATTCTAATTTGTCCAGCCTTAGTTTCATGATGAACCAACAATTATTTTTACACTTATAATATCACAAGAGATGTCTAATGTAGTATTTTGCTCCATCGCTGCACTGTCTAGCTGTGTGCAGCACTATTTGCTGCCTATTTGCATGCATGCAGGCACCCCTGATACAGTAATAGATTAAATTAATTCTGTGGGAAACAACGCAAAGAAAGTGACAAATTATTGCTGGATCTGACCCGCCCATTTATTCAGATCCACTCCAAAATTTCATTCCTTGGGCCGTATCCAACCCCTCCACAAAATGTCATGGAAACAGTAGTTTCTGTGTTATCCTGCTTACTTACTAACAAACAAACGCTGATTAAAACACAAAGTAGATTGAAATGTGAATCTTTGTCAGTCATTGACAGTATTAAGACGTTACATGTTCTCTTTTCTTTGGCCTATTAACATCTTTTTTCCATGTCCCTCTTTATTATACATCACTACTACTGTTTTCTAATGGTAACATCTGAACATGGATTTGCAGAGTCTATTAAAAAGTTTAGTTAATAAAAATGCACTTACAGTAACTAACCAGGCTCAGTTTGTATGCGTTAGGCATGAGAGAGTGCACTGGAATAGACACTCAGGCCAAAGGCTTGTTGTGGTCCACATAAAAGAGTCTCACATTGGACCTTTTAGCTGTTACAGTAAATCTGTCTGTGTGCTCCTTATGCAACCAGCCTCATGCCACACCATTAGCTGCTCTGGGATCAGCATGTACTGGTGGAATGTTTCACTGTCTAGATACTCGTCTGGGGAGATACAGAGATTAAAAACATAAAGAGAGAGAAAGAGAAGGCGTCGGTTTGTATGAGAGGTATTAAAAACAGTGTTTGAGCCCAACAAACAGCATTTATTTTTACTGTTGCCTTGAGACTCAGCAGGGTAGAGCGGAGGCTGTTCAGCTGTCACGGTCCCTTTTTGAATTATGGGACCATAAAGATCATATGAACTGCTGACGATCGAGGAGGGGAGGGTACATCATCATTCATCTACTTTCAGTGGAGTCGAATCACGATGATATGAACGTAAACAGTTCCCATATTCTGATGGTTTTATTTGTATCGCCAGCTGCAGAGGAGACCGTGAGCGTTAGGATCTAATATAGATGATGTAAATGAGAACCTTCCACCCTCCTTCTCCCATATATTCTCGGGCTTGACCTCCCAACCTGCCGCAGTGATGGGCCTAAGTTGCTGCTGTGTCAATATCTGCTGTGTAAATGTGAAGCAGGGCCTTTCTGGACCGGAGAATGTAAAAGAAAATAGTTACGTCGAATTAAGAGGTTAAATGCCTCGATGTATGGGTGAACAAGCAACGACAATGCTCCTCTGTCTTTGGTTCAGTCGTGTGACGCATGTGTGACATACTGTAATTGACTGACGGGTCAGTGTCAGGGTAAAGTTTTTGCAAAGTTCTGTGAATCAGGTCATGTTCTAACTAATGAAAACAGATTATTTTCTAATCGTTTGCTTTTCTTAAAGGTTCCTTTCTTTTCCATTTTTAAGTTTCATTAATGTTGTCAAATATTTAAATAGTTCATCAGTAGCACCGGTTTGTTAGTATCGCTCTTGAATCAACAGATTTTGAGAAACACGGCCAGTTGCTCAGTTTGCTCTTCAGGCTAAATCTCTGTTCTGTTGCCACTGAATTTCCTGTGATTGTGTATCTTGTTTGACTGCAGTCAGATACACAACACAGATCTTTGTGTAAATTACATAAGTGTAGCATAGTGATTGATGTTGCAGTTATAAAGGCCAGCTGTTCAGACATTCAGCTAAATCACATTTTACTTGTCCAGAAACAGAATAAAAATGTCAATTATCGCTGTATTATGAGATGGATCGCATTAGCATCCAAACCAAGCCGCAGCAGAAGGCAGCAGCTACAGTAAATATTAGAGTGGAAATATTATAGATACTGAGGCGGTTGAGAAGCTGGCAACTACATGGTAAGAGAAAAGCTCTTCTTTCGAGATGATAGTGACATGATCAGCTGACCCGTGGTCTGTTATTCTGCCGTCTTGTTGTGATCTTAAAACGGTTTGGTTATGTCACAACTGGTATGTGGATCTTCTTCGTTCGACCTCAGAGGTTGGGACACAGGAATGCCTCCCACCCCCACACCCAGTCATCTGTGGTACACATACAATTGACGCCCCGCTGTAGCCAGAAAGTCCACCCTCACACACCCTTGACAGGGATTTCACCAGCTATGGACCAATCGGACAATTGCTGCGTTACATCATGTAACTGCCACCGCCCTCTATATATCCTTCCCCAAATAGACCGAACCTCTCCACCGCCAAGGCCCAATAGTCCCCTTAAATTCAATCGAGCTGCACCAAATTTTACTCATAGATATCAGTCTTCTAAATGTGCCTGATTTAAAAAATTTTTTTTTTAAATTATCAAGATCCATGAATTATTCCCCTAGTTTCCCCTTGCTTAGAAACAGATTTACCTTTAGCCGCAGCGTACCCTCCTGTTCGGCCTGTATCATTGATTACAAGGCCAAAACATTTGATGACGCTGAGGTGCACAACTGAAGTTATGTCCCTAACAACCGCTGGTGGCCGCAAACACCTGCTAACATCTACTGTTGGTTGGTAACTTAATTTGTGCAGAAGACCTTCAAACATACAAGGGATATTCACTAACCAAACACAGGCCACAACTGGCGTGCTACATATATATGAATATCTGTTGTTACTCACAGACATTGACGCCCCCACCCACACATGAGATACATTTACGGCCAGTCATGGCTGAGCACAGTGATGAATGTAGATTTTCTTTATGCGCAGCAGTCTATCCATCAGTCCACCGTCTCCTCTGTCTTCATGCTCCTTAAAAAAAAAAAAAATCAATGACGGGCAACTGGGCATCAAGAATTGATGTCTCTCACACTCCCGGGCCCAGTTCATCTATCAGACTTAATGCAGACAGTCGGCTTTGGAAATAGTTTGGACTCTCCACTCTCAATAAATCTCAGTAGTAAAAGTCAGTAGTGTATTCTGTTTAACTTTAAATCTATCATGAAGCAGGGTTGATATGAGAAAAAAAAAGCTCTGGATTCATCAGGATATATGAGGATCTTGCATGAGAGAAGATTTCACTACATTCACTTGGGTGTTGAATTCACAGCCTCTAATCAGATCATGTGTAGCATCGACTCAAATGTAGATTCACAACAACATCTAACATCAATTCAAACAAAGACAAAGAATACGACTGTATGAAATAAATGTGAGCTGAACTCCCCTACGGGAGGTTAGTTACATTTGGGTTAATCAAACTGCTGAGTTAAGGGTTGACCATTCTTTGTCGGCTGAGTTACGTAGTCATTCTGGTCACCGGACATGCCCACAATTCCATTCATACTAAAATGTGGGGCTGTGTCGGTCTGGCGGTCCACGCTTGTGTACCTGATTTCAGATTACATTCCATCGGGTGGAATGGTTGTACCTGGAGCATGCGCAGTCACTGTGTACAGTAAATGCTGTCATAAGTTTTGAGCTGCACACAGGGGAAAAAATGATATCTCGCAATGTTGAATGGGTTCTTTCTTGGTTCACGTTCCATCCTTCCACCGCGTTTCTTGGTAATATGTTCTGTAGTTTTTGTGTAAGCCTGTTGGAAAACCAACCAGCAGACAGGAGAGAATACCTGTTTTTTATTGTGACTAACTCTTCATTTAGCTCCCTTCTGTCTTGTATCTTGTACCTGTCTGTGTATGTTTTTTATCCCCAGTGGGATTCATAAAGTTGTTTACATTAAATTTAATAACTTCCTTGGCGGAAAAAAAGAACTGTTTTCAGAGGACCTTTTTTTATTCTGCACACACAGCGTACTGAGAAGTGTGTGCAGGGTGGGACTGTGAAGGTTTAGAATAGCACCGCTGACCTTGTGTTGAAGCCACTTCCACTTTGACTCTGCCTTCCTCTATGGCTGTATCTGTTCTCTCCAAAGGTTCACACATAGTCTTTTGCTCAAAGGAGCATCACATCTCCCATAAGTCAGTGAGAGCTGCACTCATCTCTCCTCATCCCTCTCTCCATGCAGCACTGAAGAGCCCGGCAGCCTTTCACGAGCAGCGGAGGCTTCTGGAGCGAGCAAGGGTGAGTGTCTTAAACACAGCATGTTACCTGCTCACAGGACGTTTGGAAATGTTGGATGCCATATAAACAGTATCAAAGTAGCACTTCTCAGATGTGATTGCACATTTATCGACCTGGTTGAGATTCTTTGTTTTCTTATCCTTCTGCTTGTGATCCTCTTTCTTCCATCTTCATTCCCACCATGATGTGTCTATTGTGTCTCCCCAAGACCGAGGACTATCTGAAGAGGAAGATTCGGTGTCGTCCTGAGCGCTCCGAGCTGATCAGGATGCACATTCTGGAGGGTGAGTTCTTACCTTCGAGTGAACTTTAGGAGTAGCAGGTTCAAGTTAGGTCGAAAGACATGAAACTTCATTTAAAAGGAACCATGCGTCCAATAAAAAGGAACAATTCTAGAGATAAGGTTAGTGTACAGTTCCTACTTCATAATTATTTTCTCAGAATTGAACTAGTCATAGTAGGAAAGCGCTACAGTACATGATCACTACAAAACTAATAGATCAGGTCTCAAGCTACTGTAAAGTGAGTTTGAAATAAGGCCTTTCCCATGCTCCTCAGTTACTGTATATCTGCAAGTTTTTCTTCTAAGTTTGCAGTGCAGTGATGTGTTTGCTAAATATACCAGCTTGATACCGTTCAACTTCTTGGTATACTGGTAACTTCAATGTTATTTTCAGGTACCACCAATTTGCATTTTGATTGATAAACTTGAATACTAAACCAAAAAGTGCTTAAAAAGGCCTAATTATGCAGTATTGGGTCTTCAGAGGGCCGACTTCCTCTCCTCTGGATCTCCTCAAAATATTTAAAACGAATATCTCTTAATTTATATCTCACAGGTACAAAGCACTGCCATCTTGTTTTTGTTGTAGATCAAAATGAATCAATTGATCAGTTGACATTGCCCTGCTGTCTGCTCCACAGAGACCTTGGCAGAGCCGTCTCTGCAGGCTAAGCAACTGCAGCTGAAGCGAGCGCGACTGGCCGACAACCTCAATGATAAGATCTCCCACAGACCAGGTCCCATCGAGCTGGTTCACAAGAACATCCTGTCAGTCACCTGCTCTGTGCAGCACTCACTGCTGGGTAACTACACACACCGCATAACATTCACTTTTGTCGGGTTCTAAAATATGTTTGCAACTAGAAAATATGGGAAAACATCGTTTAGTCTAAACTAGACATTACCAACAGTTTACAGACTGCTCATTGTGTAAATGTCCTTGAAGAAAGTGCACATAAGCAGGTTTAGATGAATACACATTTGCAATCGTTGGCACACACTCACAATTACATGGACACTCAGGATTAAACAAAAAGCTCTCGAAACACACAGCACAGATAAATATGTACACACGTACATTCAAACACCTTATTCATCCAGACTGAAAAATGTATCCTGTGTACTGCACTTACAAACACTTGTCACTTATTTCACTGATTAATACACTGATTTATGGATGCATGTTTAATTCATATGGCCATACAACTTAAGGATAGCAATGACCTGTAAAATGTGACGTATTTCCAACACACCTTTAGCCGAGCAATTACAACACCCAGGTATCTCCACACACATGTAATACAGTGTGGTGCGGGTGAGTGTATAAACACACACTGTAACCCCACACCTTTTGACGGAAATGACACAACTATGTTTGGACATAGTCTTGTTTTGAAACAATCCACAGTGTTGCATAATTTCTCTGAAGTCACTCATTGCTCTTTTACAAGCTTCATCACTTTGTGAGGACTAAACTGTTACTATTACTATCTTAAATCCGTGAGCTGTTTTCACTCTTCCACTGGCAACAAGTGTTGCCATAGTAACCTGGCTGTTTCGCTGAATGTGAAGATGTTTCTGCTCTGTCACAGATTCTCCAAAAGGAGAGAGCTCGTCTCTAGACGAAGACAGCAGTGATGCTCTGTCGCCAGACCAGCTAACCAATCACGACTCTCCCCTGAGTGCCATCCCTCAGCTGTCCCCCCCTGATGCACTCACCCAGAATGGGGACATTTCTCCCACACAGGTACCAACATACCATCATTTTATCAATTCAACTTAAAGTTAAACTAAAATCAGTTGAAATTAAATTGACGCAGTCTTTCATAAAGCAAAGCAAACAATGGATAAACATGATCACACCTTTAACCACTCATATTTTTCTCAGTTCGTCACTCAGGCCCCTCCTCCACCTCCTCCCCAGGTGAATGCCCCCGCTCTGTCGCCGCCCCCGAAATTGACAAATGGAACAACGATGATTTCAGCAAGTCCCCGCTCCTCTTCGGGACAGGTCAAGGTGCGCTGGTTATATTCCTGTCTTCCCACCCACAGTCGGGGATGTTGTACATCCTGCAGATTTGATGACTTGTGAATAAATGTGACCATAATCTCTGTGTTTTGAGCAGCTATAACTGGCTAACCCTCCCTCATCTCCTCATTTCCTCACTTCCGCCTCCCGACCCCATTTCTTACATTCTGTCTGCAATCTCAGGCCAGGAGCTCAGATCGTCCTCCACAAAGAAGCAAGAAATCAAAGGACAACAAACCCAAGGTCAGCGTGCTCTTTGTTGTCATCATTACAAGCGCTCACACAGGATTTATGGCTCTGACGGGTAATGTTTATCCAAAATCATGTTATATGACCAGACATGGAATAAGGGATGATGACAGCAGGTCAGCTTCTAGGAATTCAAATTGCGTTTCATCAGGATGCATTTCTCATGAACTTGCTTCGAAAACAAAGTGTGAAATACTGAAAGTGTCTCCTGAGATTTAGAAGGGTCACTTACAGGGCTGTTGTTTTGGTGTCAGTTCCTGTTGAATCTCAGTTTTGACATTTTACAATCATACAAGGAGAGATCTATAGTAGAAGAGGAAGAGATACCGTTTTCTACAGCCATAGTGTCTATACTGCACCAGAACAGAGATTCTTACCTGGAAATAAGCTTTTGTTGTAGTTGTGCTATTACTAATGACATTTCCAGCGAAATGTACTGAAAGCACATGTCCAGTAACTTGTAGACCAAGACAATGCAGGATAATTATCACAAATCAATGACATCCATTAGTGTAGAAACATTAAATACATTTGTAACCCTCTTAATCATCTGGGTGCAGGTGAAGAAGCTGAAGTACCACCAGTACATCCCTCCAGACCAGAAGGCCGACAAGGAGCTTCCGCCGCCGATGGACTCATCCTACGCGAAGCTGCTCCACCAGCAGCAGCTCTTCCTGCAGCTGCAGATCCTCAGCCAGCAACAGCAGCACTACAACTACCACACCATCCTGCCCGCCCCTCCCAAGTGAGTGTCGGGCATGACTGTGTGTTTGTGTGGATAGTGTGTGAAGATTGGTTGTGGGGCTTATGTAAAAGGGTCAAGAATTTTTTTCTTCCTCTTACTAAACCTGTGCTCAGACTTAATTTCTGCAGTGAAGCCTGCAGGCCGTTGTCTTCTTCCAAACGTTCAGCTGTGGCTTGTTGTGTCCATGTTGAAGGCTTTTTTAGATCTGGATCTTTAAGCAGTAGTCATGTATGGAAATGAGTCAGGCTTATGTTTAGACAGGCCTGTTTGTTTGTTGGTTTATTTTTTAAAAGAGTGGTTAGGTTGGTATATAAAAGGTTGGTGGAGCCTCAAACTAAGAATATGAAATTTGACTTAGTTTGAAGATGCGAGTCATTTTTAGAAGATCTTTATAAAATTAAATTTGAATATTCCTACTTCCTCTTTTCTTTCTCCCCTCAGGCCTCCAGCCGAGCAGTCCCCAACAACCAACTCTGGACCTTCCCCCTCCCGCAGCACTCCCTCCATGACCACCCCAGCCCCTTCCAATCAGAGCGCGGCTGGCCGTCAGAGCCAAACTGCAGTGGGAGGAGCCAAACCCACTACTCTGCCAGCCAACTTGGACGAGTTCAAAGTAAGTTTAAACTAATTTGAACTTTCAAGATTCATAAATGTTGTTGCAAGGAATCTTTATAACTCAATTTGTTTTTATAGAAGGAATTTTAACTGCCATCTGTTGTAGGAGATTAGGAAGTGTGTGTAGCTGATTATTACTAGTGATCAAGTCTGTAAATGACAACTAAGTGCATTGAATTTGCAAACCAGGAGTTTGAGAAATGGTTAATACACACCAAGTCTAAAAGTCCAGCTCAATCAGTGTAAACCTTTTGTTTGTTGCCCCCCAACATCAGTTCTGCCCACATACCTCCATGCATCTTTTCCATTGGCATTGTTGTCAAGCATTACATCCACTAGAGGGCAGCGGTCTCACATGGTCCTCCACTTTTCCTTCGCGACCATACAACTCTGCCTGTAGTTTCCCTCCAGCTCAGCAAGTCTCTCCTCACAAAGTTCCACTATTCTCTTAAATTTCTTCCTGATGTCTTATAGTCGTCTCAATAAGTTTTCAGAACTAAGGACAGAGGGTTCCGTCCTTTTCTGTATGCGTATCTAACGTTGAACATAAATAACACCTAATGCGGTGTGATTTATTTTGTGAACCGCTAAAAACTTCTTTGACATTTCTGTTCTCTTTCACTCTGAGTTGACATCTGCTATATAAGTACCGATCTGGTTTCTCATCCTCCAGGTTGCAGAGTTGAAACAGGAACTGAAATTACGTTGTCTGACCGTCTCTGGCACTAAGAATGATCTCATCGAGAGGCTCCGCAACTACCAGGAGCAAAATGGTGGCAACGCAGCGGTTTTGAAAAATGGAATATTTCAGCAGGGCGCTAACTCTGCTGCTATCACCAGCATATCCTCTCCGACTACAACCACAACTGCCCTTGACCACCAGTCAGGAGAGAGCGTGTTTAAATTAGCTTTGTCCTCACTGGCTAATGCGGTTCCTGGGAGAGTCATGCGATTTGGCAGCACCAGCTCCAGCCCGCCTATGTCGCCTACTCCGTCTGAGAGGTCGTTGGCTGGGATGAGTCCGGATGAGACGAGCTGTAATGGAGACATGTTTGGAGAGATGGTGAGATCTATGATGTGTGAAGCAGATAGCCTGTTTATTGGAAGATTATTGGTGTTAAGTTTAGAGTGATTATTGTTATAAAGAACAGTCTCCCTTCTAACATCCTCTTCTTGTTTTGTTGACCTTCAGGTGAGCTCTCCTTTGACTCAACTCACCCTGCACCCATCTCCTCAGCCCTCGTCAAATCTCTCTCCACTGTCACAGCCACTCTCCCAGGTCAAAGAGGAGATCCAGAGCCCATGCAGTCGGTCCACGTCTTCAGCCGCCTCGAGCCAGCGTCCAGAGCCCCTGCCAGGCGCAGCCATGGACTCATCCGCTGTGGATAAGGACCAGATGCTGCAGGAGAAGGACAAACAGATAGAGGAGTTGACCAGGATGCTAAGGCAAAAACAGAGGCTAGTGGAGACCCTCAGATCCCAGCTGGAGCAGGGCAAGGTGACGGGTGGCGTAGTGGTGAAGAGGGAAGGAAGTGAGAAGAGCAAAACGGCCCCAGAGGTTAAACTTCCGACTCTAATAAAAGCTTCGGCCATTCAACCCCCGACTCTTCCTAACGGCACTGTGGTGAAGGTAAAGAGGGAGGTGGAGTCTGAGGAAGAAATGGAGGGAGTAACGGAGGAGGCGCAGTTAAAGAAGCTGGCCCAGCCGATGCAGTGCTCTCAGGAGACCCTGCTCAGGCTGCAGCAGATTCATCGGCTGCAGGCAGAACAGCAGAAACAGCAGCTACAACCCAAACAGCAGCAAAGTCAGGTACAACTGCAGAAAGTAGCAGAAAAAAAGAAAGAAGCTCAAATCCTGCTCCACCAGCAGCAGCAGCTCCAGCAGCTCATCATCCAGCAAACCCAACAGAAACAGCTGCTGGCCCAGCAGAAGTTAGCCCAGCAGAAACTGGCCCAGCAGAAACTCACACAACAGAAGCCGGTGCAGCAGAGCCAGCTCAAACAACCCCCAGGGCAAGTTCAACAGAGCCAGCCGAAGAACCAAGTTCAGCTGAAGCAGGTTCAGGTGCAGATCCAAAACCAGACGGTGGCCGGCCAGAAGCCTGCAGCTACCCAAATCCAGCAGAGGAAACAACTGAGGGCTCACCAGAGGCAGCAGCAGAAACAGCAGACGGCAGCTGTTGCCACACAACAGGTGAAGACCCTGTGGTTTCAGACACTTCAACTAATTTATCACAATCATCAGTCCAATTTAAGTGTCCCTATAATTATATTCTAAATGATTATAAACTAATGAGTGAATGAAAGTAGAATGACCCCAAGCACGTTTTTTGTGCTGATCCACGACGACAGAACAGATTTGTGTTACACAAAAGTCTTATGTCCAAAACTGGATCAAATGTAAACAACGTAACAAAGACATGAACCTATGTTCAGACTTTCAGGTGTGAAAACGCCCTTAATGATGTTAAAATAGTTGTGTTTTCATCCCCAGGTGACGCCAGTCTTCATCAACCAACAGAACGGCACTCCGATCCAAACTCAGGCCATTTCATTAGACGTCCTCAAGGCCAACGGCGCACCCACACTGGTCACCGATAGCAACGGCAACCACTACCTGATCGCTCTCACCAGTCCCACCCAAGGCGGACAGAATGGAGGGTCTCCATTGGCCAAAACCAATGGACGCATCACACTGCAGGTATGATAAAGTTCACGTTGTGTGATGGACTGCAGTGGGGTTACAATGGGATTGAAACATTTATCTACATCTTCATCTGCTTGTCATCCTTATTTCAGAGATTGCTGTCGACTCTGACTAAACCCCCAAGCACTGACAGCCAATCAAAAGAGCAGGTGGAGGCAGAGCCTGTGAGCGAGCCAATCAAAAAGGTACAACCTTGACTCAATAAAACATCAATTATTATCAACTGATGGGAACGTTTCTGTCTTGATATAATTTTTGGCCTAATCGCACTTCACATTCACATAAATTACCAAATATATTTTGTATATCTATTTGAATGACCTGCCTGATCTTCAGACACTACATTTATATTTATATTCAGTTCTCCAAACTAAATTTGTTCATATTTACAAAACTATCTATATGAAAACAGTTTGCTTTTATCCTTTTTTTTAATCAAAATTTACTGTAATGTAGAACACTGAATTGCAGGACAATTGTCTGCAGTAACATCTTTCTGCCACTGAGTGTCACTGCTGTCACAGTTTAGTGAACCAAACCAACTGTAGACTGGGGAAATGTGGAAATAATGTTTCACTTGATGATCACAATTTATCAATCATAATTTATGATCCAGTGTCTGTGTCCAAGTCTAAACACGTCTTCGCTGTGTTTTTTTTTCTCCAGGCACAGAAGGCGGGGCTTCACCTGGACACCAGTAGCGTTCCACAACCCTGTCACCAGTCGGTCACTGCTCCTCCCAGCCTGCAGCCTTTCTTCGACGACATGTCAGAGAGCGAAAGCCAAAGCAGCCTAATCTCATCTCTCAAGGTAGCGTCGAGCTCTGCTCTGCTCCCCGTGCTCCCCGTCGTCTTGTCTTCACGGCTCTTTGTACAACTTCAGTAACTTTTTCTCCTTGTTTCTCTCCTTTTTCATTTCATCACTCAATCCTGACAGAGAGAGGAGTTGTGTCCGCCTTACGACCGGCACACACTGTTCACCCCTCCCTCTCCCAAACCCAACACCTCCCTTCCTCCTCAACGCTCCAAAGTATGTCTTCCAGCACGACTTCTCTTTCCGTCACTTCTTTAGTGATCTTCTGTTTTTCTGACTGTCCCTCCATTTTCCCTCCTTTTTCTTCACATTGAGTTTTGTGGTTGAATTTTACTGAACCTAGATGTGTGTGTGCCTTAAAGGAAATTGCCAGCCTCTTGTACTTTCATCAGCTTAATATGATGAGGTTGCTCAAAGAGATGTTCAGACGCAAAAACCAGCATCAAAAATGCCTTTGATACTTTGAAAAATGTCCGGTCAGGAATCGGCGAGAATGCAAATCTATATACCGCTTCAGTACCTCGTCTTTGAAGTGTATTAGTTTTACCGAGTTAAAAATGCATTTTCTTTCCCCAGAAATCGCTTTGCTAGCTAAAATGTCAGCAATATGGCTCGCAGAATTTATACGTCGGGCCTCTGTCTGAGCGCTCCAGAGATTTTTGAGTAGTTGTGAATGCGTCTGAGCATAGAAACTTCTGATGTGTTGTTCATGTGTGAAAGGCAAACTCCAGACCCAAATGTGTAGACATTCTCTGGAGTTCATGTCTCAAACAGCTTTACGTTCTATCCTATCCTTAACCATCACAACTGAATGCTTAACAGGTCCCCGTGTGCCCATGAAACATCAAAAGGAAAAATTGGCCCCGAAATGCCAAATTTATTTGTGTTTCAGGATGTGGAGCTTGTTTTGGTGTTTGTCTGTTCTGTACTTGGTGGCTGAGGAGTAATGTGTTCCTCTGTTAGCAGGAGAACGGCATGAACAGTCAGCAGATGGACGACCTGTTCGATATCCTGCTGAAGAGTGGAGGTAATAAACTGTCTTAAACACAGACAGAAAGACGTCATGAGTCTGTTGTCTCCAGCACTGATGAGATTTTTCTCTTTGCTCCTTCAGAAATCCCCAGCTTCAAGTCCAACCCAGACCCTTCCCTCGCCCCTCTCCACTCCAACCCGCCCTCCCCATCCTCTCCCCCATCTCCCCTCCACCTCTCCCCTTCCACGCCGACAGAGCACCTCCTCTCCCCTCAGCCTTGCACGGGCGGCGGACGCCTGGAGGACTTCCTGGAGAGCACCACAGGTGCCCCTCTGCTGGGCGTGGAGCCCGACGGCGCCCTGACGCTGATCGACGACCTCCACAGCCAAATGCTGAGCACGCCCAGTATCCTGGACCACCCATCGACCCCCATGGACACGTCCGACCTGGGCTTCTCCCCCCACTCCACGGGGTTGGACTTCGGCGACCCCACCTTGGACAGCATGGACTGGCTGGACATCTCCATGGTGGGGAGCGCCAGTGGAGGGAGCGGGGGCGGCAGAGGGGACAGTGGAGGAAGAGGAGACGGTGGAACGAGTCTGGCTCCGCTGGCGCCACACACTCCGCCGAGCGTCTTCTCGGCCGATTTTCTGGACAGTACGGACCTGCAGCTGCACTGGGAGTCGTGTTTGTAGCTCCACACACAGATGGACTCACACTTGCTCACACTGTGTAAAGGCTCTGTCTTCATTTCATGCACATACAGAAATTTCTCTATGCTGTCTCTACCACTGCAGGGGTCACTGGCACATGCACTCACATTTACACACATCTCTCTCACTGGCTGTTACTCTATGCAGGCTGAAAAAGAAACATAAATGAAATTCATTTAGCCGACTTGATCGTGGTGGGACTGAAGTGGACCTTTTGAATTTTAATTCTACTGGGATTCAAAGAGCAGACTGTAATATCCCAAATTATGTGTCCTGACCTGCATTTCAACCGAGTTAAAGGGGCTATGTGCAAGTTTGCTATCGCTACATAGCCAACATTAGCATTAACAGCTGTTTACTCACCACTCTAGCCAAGAGCTTCAGCCGTCTTGTGTTTGCGCCCCGAGGAAGGTCGTCTTCTTCAGGGCAGACTGGACACAACAGTGACGAGATGGGCCGGCTGGGCCGGGGCTAGCTGGTTAGCATGCTAATGTCGGTAGAAGAAATATATAGATGGAAATAGAAGCAAAACATGAGAATTGGTTTCCACTGGAGATAAATAAAGGAATGAACTGCTGTCCGGGTGAGGAAAACGCTGTTAATGTAGCAATAGCAAATCCTTACAGTCACCTCCTTTTAAAGGGAACCAGTAGAAAACGCTAGGTCACTGTAATAAAGTCAATTCAACCCTTGGAAACGGTTTGACAGACGAGAGCCGGCGAGAGCTGGCGAGCGACTGTCGGCGGCGTTTACTCGGTCTCCGCAGAGCGTGTGTCAGTGCCTCCAAAATTTTGCACTTATGCTGAATCTGATTGGTTCAAAGGGGGCGTTTGGGTCGGCGGCCAAATCTAAGCACTGTGCGGCGAGGCTGAGCGAACACCGCCATGTGTCACATTGATCAGCTGAGCCGCTGATGGTGTCAACCTGAACCCCGCCCACACTAGTACAAAAAACAAAACAACCATCATTGGTTGAAAGTTGCTGTTGAGATGAACCATATCAGTGGCAACGGTTTGAATTGAAACCTCATTGGAGGCTGCGTATTATTGGTAACATTATGGTAGACCACTATGTATTGCTGTATATGGGGTGTATATTATCAATTGTCCATATGACTATTTTTCTTTGCTGGTTGCTTTAGAATCGAGTTGGCCGGCTGGGGAACATGGGGTGAGGGCGAGGTTTTCAAAATAATTGAACCTTGTCATTTTTTTAAAGAAAAAAAGTTTAAAAAAATAAACATATTATAAAAAGTCTAAGATGTGTTTGTTTTTGTTTTTATTTTCACAATAGAAGAACATTTACAAAATAAGTATATATGCTATTTAGGATTTAATAACATATACCAAAATAAAAATCAACAAAGACACAATTACATCCGAGCCTGCTTCATTAATGTATCATTGTGATTATTAATGACTTGATTAACTACATACTGATTACATTGTCTTTGTATGTATGTGGAACACGTATCTCACAACACATTCATATAATTGGCTTCAACTTGGCAACAGCAGTTAAATAAATAGTTAAACGTGTATATAAACCACACACATGATCATTTTCAATATATGAAAAACATTGACTATAAAATCTGCACCATAGATGTTAATAAAAAGCTCTGTTCACAACCTCCAGCACACAAACAATAAAAAGTGACAGTATATTGTAGAACTGTTTGAGGAGGACTCACTAATGACGAGGAATAATTATGTACATATGTGTCATTCAAAATAAGTAAAAGGAGGGATAAGACTGATCGTTAAGAGAATTTCACACATTTTCTGGAATGTGTAGAACGGGAACTGCACCTGCACCTGGATCTTTAATGACCTACTCCACCTATTTGAACAATTCTGGTGATGGAAAAAGATGCCACAAGAGGGAGCCATTGTTAAGAAATCAGCTGTCTTCGCACACTAAAAGCCTTGATATCAACAAGTGATGGGGATCTTTTCAACTTTTAGTTTGGCTTAAACAAATAACAAACGTGATTTTTGTATTACTTTCTCAAAATTATTTTGGACTTTTTCATTTTAGAACATTTGCTGGCATCTTGTGTTTTTTTTTTTACCAACATTCATATCTACTTAAATTGGTATCATTATTTGTGTGTGACTGATATTTTCCTTCTTACACTCACACAATGTAATGAATTGCACTCTTTCTAGTCACAGTTATGTTGTGACTCAAAACATGAAACCGAGGCATTGATACTTTGTGTTGCACATGACGAGCTGTACCCACGATGCATCTGTTCATGGGGACTTTACAAAAACAGGGTGGGGAAGGAAGATCAGTAATATTTTAAAGGTCTGCAGTGCCATTATATTTTACTATGAGCTACATGTCTGTTTACAAGGGGAGTACCATAGACTGCATATAAAGATGAAGGCAATGTCTCCACTTCCTCCCACTATCGAGAAATGAAGCCAAAGTATCTCAGAAACGAACGCTGCCATCTTGCTCATTTGGCGACAGATACAGCAGGGATTGGTGGATGGAGCCGTGGTAGTAAGACCCTGCTGATATGTCAACCAATCACGCAATGAGGAAATTTGCATTCAGTTTGATAAGAACTAAAATGACAGTAAGCATCTTTGACGTGTGCTTTGACTTTTTATTTTTGTCCATTTCCCATCCACTAACAGGGGGGAGGCGAGATTTACTACCTATACTGCAGGCAGCCACCAGGTGGCGATCAAAACGTTTTTGGCTTCACATTTGAGGGGTTGTCACATCATCCATCTTTGTAAACAGTCTGAAAACACACGAAAAATTGTCGTTCCTCTAAATCTGTGCTCTGGCAGGAATCTGCATGTGAGCTCATCTGTAAACACACAGCAGCCTCAGTAGAGCATCGCTGGTAATTAGAGAGCTCTTGTTTTGAAGCGTGTTGTTAAAGTGACCTCTTCACCGTCTCCTCCTCTTCTTTATATTTGCTACATCCAACCGATCACCACCCCCACCCCAAGTCTTTCAAGCCTCAGTCAGCCGGCCCCTATCATCTCTCAAAGACCCTGATGAGTGGTCGGTAGTTCTCACACACACACACACACACACACACATACACACACACACACACACACACACACACACACACACAAAGATTTTATTGCTCAGCACGCAAACATGCAACCAGCTCAGAAGACTCTTGCAATTACAAATTCACACACACACACTCACACACACACACACACACACACACACACACACACACACACACACACAGGTCACAGTGCAGCATCAGTACCATCTCTCTCTCTCTCTCTCTCTCTCTCTCTCTCTCTCTCTCTCTCTCTCCCCAGTACATAGAGCAGATAAAAGTCCCGGGGCCATGCCACTAATTAACTACAGTGAGATCCAAAGGGCTGCTGCTAAAGATCTCCTCTGTATTCCACACCCCACTGACAGGAGCCCGCCAACCCCGAAGCCAGCGGTCACGCATGATTTTTGATCACACGTGATCAGAAAACCTCTCGTTGCCCAAAAATGAGAATGGAGATAAAAATTGAATAAAACCTTTGTTGTGGAACTGAGTCATGGGTATCGTAGCTTAGCAACGATTTTTGGATATTTTCCTCGAGGCTACTTCCTTAAAAGAAATGATTCAAAATTTAGTGAAATGTATATACAATTGGACGTAGACTCTTGGTCTGGAAAGTGAAGCCAATGCGGAAGTCTCTGAAACCTGCATTCTCTCAAATGACCAGCAGGGGGCAATTCCACTGGTTACAGTAGGAAGTCAGTCTATAGTGACCCTACTTCTTCAACAGAAGACATTTTCATAAGGTGTTTATTGTCTGAATCTCTAGTTTCGATCATGTTCATTTTGTAAAAGATGGTCCCATTTATGGTCAAATAGACGATAAAGCATGGTATGCATTGGGGTGTGGATACTGTGTGATTGACAGCTAGTACAGTCCAACATGCATGTTCTGGAATCTGTTTGTTCAAACGAAGCATTCTGTGTTTCAGGGAGAGAAAATGTTTCTCTTTGCGCCTCCGTCTGCTTTTTTTGTGTGAAGTTGTGTGATGAGAGAGGAGCAGTCAGGTTCGGACGGATCCTGCTGCGGCGGCGGCGTCTTTGACAGCAGAGGATGTGAAGGCTGACATTTGCACGGGCAGGGGGAGACGGAGTGGGGAAGAGGTCGCTGAGAGAATAGCGGGAGTGTTTTGTTTCACACCTGTTTGT
Organism: Hippoglossus hippoglossus; assembly: GCF_009819705.1. Classification (NCBI taxonomy): domain Eukaryota; kingdom Metazoa; phylum Chordata; class Actinopteri; order Pleuronectiformes; family Pleuronectidae; genus Hippoglossus; species Hippoglossus hippoglossus. Next base: position 16,007,851 of record NC_047169.1, read on the forward strand.
TTGTAAGAAGCAGCGTACGTGGGCAAAAAAAAAAAGATGGTGGCAAAGGAGAGCGTGAGAACAGTGCCCACAGAAAATGGCCCCAGAGTTCTGAAGCTCACTCAGGTAGCTCATTACAATCCTACTTTAAGGTCACTACATACATATCAATATTTGTATGTTATCAGTAGAACCAAATTAACTTATGTATCTGTCATGTATGTTTACAGTGTCTTACACTTCAAGCTTTAAAGGGATAGTTCACCCAGAAATGAAAATTCACTCATTATCTACTCACCACTATGTTATGAATTTTCTGTTGTTTCATTATGTCTGAAGTTAGGTCACTAATGTAAATTGTATTGGATTCTGCTGCTACACTGTTTACCCGTGAAACTCCAAAAGTGTTTTGTGGACTCAAACACTTAACCCACCCCCCCATCCGCATAGGGTTAGGGTTAGTAGATGATGAGTGAATTTTTATTTTTGGATGAACTATCCCTTTAAGCTTAACTTAACGTAACGTTAAGTAACCTAACTTATGTCTGTGTTGTGTTTACAGCGTGTTACACTTAGGGCCAAGATGTCCTCCTGCTGGTTTGTTGCCCTGGGGTCAAAGCATTGCTATGAAGAGAGATGCTGCAACAGCTAAATTGACATAAACAACTCTTGGGTGTTATGGTACAGGCCTTGGGAGGGTCACCTGCACTCACAAGTGACCAGTCATTACACAATCGAGGACTGTGCCGTTTAACATAACCTTGGGCCAGTTCAGCAGTGTGAGGGGGGAGTGACGCACTGCAGCCATGTTGGCCACAGGTGTGAGCAGCGGCGATGTAACAGAGGGTAAAATGTCCACCTAAAAAAGTGGAGTATTGCAGGTCAGGCTGCAGAGGACGTGTGTGTGTGTGTGGGATAAACAAGTTTGAGTATGAATGACGAAGCGTGAATGTCGACTTCGACACAATCGGCTGCTGTGTCAGTTCCATTAGTGAATCTTCATTAGTGCACGAGGTGTCAGACTGTTTGACGCGTAGTCTGGACCCATCGGGGGCGAACTGGTGTCCAGTGACTGATGTGAGACAAGTATTTCTACAGAGGTTTAGGGAACAAGGGTTGAGAGCGAGGTTACCCAAAATACTTGGACCTGGTTATTAAAACATAGAAAAATGTGCATGTCTGTTTTTCTTCTGTACTTTCACAACACACAAATATTTACAAAACATATATGCTATTTATGATTTAATGGCCTTTCCACGATAAAAGAAACACAATTACATCTGAGCCTGCTTTATTAATACTTATTAGTGTCTGTGTGATTATTAATTACCTATATTTCCATTCTTTCTGTCGGCTCGTGGAACGCACATCTCGCGAGCCACTCATCTAATCGTCTTTAACTTGGTAACAGCAGTGTAGTAAATCAATCAAACTTATACATAAGCAGCACACACTTGAACAGTAATAAAGCAAATTCAGACTGCAGACAAACCAGGTAGGATGAACACAGAGTTTTCTAACTTCTATCTTCACCACAGACTGTTTATAAAAAGCTCTGCACACGACACCCAGCACACAAACAATAAAACTGACGAGAGACAAGTATGTCCACAGAGCTTTGGTCAATTTGTCCAGGAAAACACAAAATCTTCACGTCTAGTAAACCGTCACATTTCATAATATTGCAGGTGAAAAATGGTTTTGTAAAGGTTTAACTTCTGCTCACCAATTGGTCGACTCTGTACAAGAAACAGGTCTGAACTCTGTTTTAGTTTCACAGAGTTGATTCAGGATTATAACAGTGAGTGGACATGATGAGACGACAGTATGAAAGTAGGTTCATCACAGTGGAAGCATCAATTAATTGACTGGTCCCGTCCAAACAGCCCTGAGCTCTCAGTTTAATTGGAGGGAAGAACAGGGACGTGGTCAGACCGATTGTACTGGGAGTCAGTTACATTAGCTCGTGCAGTGGGATTATGGGTAGAGTCACAGTAGAAAATGTATGTGTGTACATATTTGTGTGTTTCTTGTATGTATTATGTATTATTTTTGTGCAAAAAAATCCTGAAAAGGCGACACAGCCTCAAAAGATCCACAGTGTGTTCGCTGCAGTGAAACGTCTCACACAAGCGCATCAATGCAAAACACAACTACACAACTAATTGTGACTTCAGTAGTTGTGTTGTCACTTGTCTATTCTTGTCGTGGCGTTTCATTCGTGTTTTTCCGTTCATGCTTGGATGAGACCTCTCAGCCACCGTAGTTCACACTACAACTTTCAACATCCGCTTTCCCTTTCTCTCTGCTAAAAATAAATCAAAGGTTTCCTGATCAACCATACAACTATACAACACTTCAAACACCCTCCACGACTCAATCCAGTTTACAAGATCCATGTAGCCCGAGCAAATATTCTAAAAAAAATCATCTGTCATCATCATGATGAAAAAGCTTTTGTACAGAACAGAAATTCTTAACTCCTTTAATATAGAGTACATATGTAGGATGTATTTTTACTCCCTGTGTTTGAGCCTTGCAATGAGCAGTAGCATTCGTCTGATTCAGATTTTTGACATGTAGTAATGAAGTGAAGAAACAAACATTCGACGATCCAACAGGTTTTAAAGAACCCACAGATTAATTGACAATTCATAATTGTCGTGGTCTTTTATTTGTCTCATGAGAAAAAAATCATCTTCTTATTTGAAGATTGTTAAATTCTGATCTGTTTCTCCTAAACCGAAACAATCCAAGAGAGACGATCCTCACCAGGAGTTCTACTGCTCAGTTTTCTATAGACATGAATTTAATCAAATTTCAGATGTTGTCTCTATAAACTCATATGTGAGTCAATCAAGGTTTTTCTGGATCTTAATTTGATCTTAATAAACAAATTAAGATTGGTGGAAGGAGACAGGAATAGGAGCATTTTAAGGATCAGGCTGAGACAGGAGGAAGGCCATTTCTCAGGAGTTAAACTAGAAGTATGAGAGAATAGTTTAATTGATCTTCAATTGAGCTAAAGAAGAGATGTTATTTTGAATTTTCTTCCGGGTTTTGACAAGAATTGATTCCTGGTAATTGTAGCTTTTGAAAAGTCTGAGCCGGACTGTACGTCCTGTCTTTTCAGGCAAGGTTCCCGTGAAGCTGGACAGACAGATTTGACTGAATGTACCTAATGTCTGGTGATGTGGGGGAAGGCAGAGCCAGTGGAGACTCCACAGAGGAGCGAGAGGAGCTGCTGTGTGTGGTTCGGTGTGATTAACTCCTGAGGAAGAAGCCTGCTGGAGGACTTAACCAAAATAGCTGCTTCCTATTAAAATCAACTCCTGCGACTGCCACTCACCTGGCGGCTGCTTCGCATTGCAAATGTGCAGGAAAAGACAAACCCTTACAGCGTCTATAGGAAGCCTGGCGCTCAGTCAGGAACAGTTTGCCCTTGTTCTGGTGTGAAGCTGAGTGCAACAGTGCAAAAACATGCAAGTCTTTGATCCAAAGGCGTTTTGTCTGGAATAGTAACACTGATCGGTCCCTAAAATCAAATTACCTGCTGCCCTGTAACTCAGGGTTAGAGCAGGGAGGGTTAGATGGGTGAGATGGCAGTAAAGCATCTTTTAGGTTGGTTGCTCTCTGCCAATAAACCGAACAAATAATAAAAAGAAGAATATTTAACCTTAGGGGTCAACTCTATGCATCAACCTAGTATTGCAGTACCTCCAGGAACAGTGCACCGGCGCGGTGGATGGCCGTGGTGCCCCTTGATGTTGGCTGCCGCCCGCCTATGAACCAATTGAAGTAGAAGAAGAATATTCAACCCGAATCATTGTTGTGCTGCTTAATCAGGCTTTTGTTACACCTAAAATGATCTACGGTCAAAAAACTAAGCAGAGGCAATTTGCAAAAATGTCTTGTTTTTGAAGAAGATTTTTTCCGAAGGGAAAGGATTTGCAAAAAAAATATTTTTGGCATATTTGCCCAAACTGTCACTAGGATCTGGCAAAAAAATAAATCAGGCTACTCAAGAATCCAACACACCTATTTCTAAACCACCAATCAGAGCCAGGAGGCGTGTCTGACCAGTTGTCAATCATTGATTTATTAACTATGTATGCTTAGGGTCTGTGTATGTACTTCTGTGTCAATATGTTATTTTATGTTTTTGAATCATCAACCTGCCACCGCAGATGAGAACTACCCTGCATGGCTAAATCTGGTGCATTTACACGTTGGACTTACAAAGCTCATGTTAATGAATGTGCATTGTCTCGTTTAAATTAATAAACATAAACCCACACAACTACGATGGTAACATCAAAATGTTTGGGTTTTAAAATAAATAAACACATTCAAATCAATTAATAAACACATACATGACCATTCAATATTAATGTAGCAATAAAATAAGAATTGCTAACAGCTCCGTTTGTGCTGTGTGGATGCAAAACAGTTTTTTTCTACTCTGACAAAAAGCAGCTCTGTGAGTGGCTGATGAACAAGGAAGTGTTGACACGTTGACCTTTTACAGCTCCAGGTTAGAGAAGTCTCTGGCTGAGTGGAAATCAATGGCTTGACTTCATTAATGGATCTTATGTCTCACGTTGTAAGGTTGAGGTGGGTTTTTTCTTTCTTTTTCTCCTGACATTGAAAATTAAACTTTTCTTTGATCCGTGTTGTGAAACTCATGTTGTTGAAGTCTAATTCAGGGAGAAAGAATTGATACAGACGGAAGACTGAAGTGAAGGATCAGCTTTAGCAGGAAAACAACTCAGCATTGATCAAATGACTGTTTACGTCTCTTTGTCTCTGTCTCACGCACTCATACACCAAACTGAGGCCACCAGGGAAATAACGTCACCAAAAGACTGGAGACGTTTCAGTGTTGTTTTACTGGCTGGCCCGAAATAAGAATGAGAATTTGTATCATTAATGTAAAGCTGAGACACGATCAACCTGGACACTGCACCATCAGCAGAACATTTGCAACAATGTGCTGCCTTTCTATGCAAATACACACTGGCGTAAGGTGTTAATATGCAAATGTAGGATGATCTGAGGAGCTGATGTGAAAAGGCCTGACGTCCGTGTGGTTCTTTTTATGTCATTATGAGCGTCCTTGCAGGTCGCGTCTACCCAAATGAATCTTTGCCTGCGCTCGCCAGGTTGATTGGTTGTTAACGTATTTATCAGACTCATTTAGTTTATTCAAAATTGTTATCTAACTACTAATTCCACAAACATCTGTCTGTCTGTCTGTATGATGAACGCATCTCTCGAAAAAAACACTTTGCACGTTCGTTGTAAATTGCCTAAGAAAGTGCATTGCAAATTTTGGTATATACTATAAGTGCAGATATATACTCAAGTGCAGATTAACCAGGTAGGATGTTTATAAAAAGCTCTGCACACATTGTCCAGCACACAAGCAACAAAAAGTGACGGTACATTGTTGAGCTTTACCTCAGGTCAAGCAAACATTCCATTCCAAACACTCTACAGGTTTAGAGCACTAGTTGAATAAAATGATTAAAAATACATGTAGCAACTTTAAAGTCACGACAAAAAAAAGGACAATGGTGTTGAAGCTGTGTGTGAATAGAGAGGAGCGGGGGTGACCAGACACAAAGACTTCTGGGAAATGATATTCATTACAAATCTCTCTAGAAATGATGCCGGTAATGGGCGAGGCAGCGTCAGGACTGATTTGTATCTGTTGAGGAGAGTCGGGGGCCGGGGCCGGGCCCTTCAAATTGCTAATCAAAGCCGGCCGGGAAGACTGACAGCTATTCTCACTGGGTGTCTGCTCTGAGCTCGTTCACTTCCATGAGTCGCTGTGTGTGGAGTTGTAATGGGCCCAAATGAAGCTGGATATTTGCATCTCCTTTGATTTGGTAAAGGTCACTGCTGACAGGGAGGTCCAGAGGGGACTGTGCAGATAGACACACACACACACACACACACACACACACACACACACACACACACACACACACACACTTGGTAACCCTAATTGGAGACAATGCTGTTACACTCTTCGCCTGCATTGTGTCTAAATCATCCAAACAAAGACATTTTATTTCTGTCTTTTGTAACCTTTGCACTTTTCAGTTTTTAAATAGCACACCGGCACATTTATTCATATATTATTCCTTGGTCAGTCTTTACTTATTCTACAGTCTTTTATTTACCTATATATTGTATTGTGTAGCTGTTCCGCTTGAAAAGTTTTTGTCAGGTCATTAAAGAAGAACTTAATTTTTTGAGTAATCTAGATGGAAAGAAGCTTCATAACGCTGATTTAAGCTGCTTTCAAACATGCAGTGAACTCCGCAGATCCTCCGTATTTTCTCCAGAGGAGGTGCGTGTGTGAACACAAATGAGTTAGAGGCTCCGCAGTTTCTGCGAACTTTAATATGTAATTTAGAGAAGAATATTTGCTGTCACTCTCATTGCTGGCAATAAGGTGGATAAGCGAAATCAGCAACACAATGTTGCCATTTAATAGAGCTAAGCCCGCTTCAAGCCCCTCATTTTCTATAGCCACCATACAGGAACCAACACTGGCGGTACAGTGTATTGTTGTAACCACGGTGATACAGGGATACTTGTATTTATCATGTATACAGGCATGGCCGGTACCAAGATTTTTTCTCCACCTGTGCTATGGGGGAGCTGGAAGAGGTGGAGGGGCTAAGAAATTAGTCATTTTCATAGTTACTTTAAAAGGAAGATATAGTTTTCCCTATAAAAATACATGTGACACACAGAACATTTGATATAGATCATTTTTTTATTTGAATTTGGACAAAGAATATTCAACAAACTATAAGTGACCACAAGGAAATGACAAAAACATCTTTCAGCACCGGACAGCGCCCAAGCATACAAGAGCCCAATAAAAAGAAATGAACATTTACACCATTCGCATAACAAGGCAAATGTGCAAATGTTGGAAAGAAAAGTCTATCACAAAATCGGAAAAAAGTAATGAAGAATATCCAAAGTGCAGCCACAACGACAACTGTGGTTACACGCTTTTTAACATAACAGTAAAGTGGATATCATCACAAGCATATTTCTTTTTTTAAACAAGAATAACTTTCAACGCTGACAATATACACACTGCGATGCCTTATTTACAATGTTACAGATATAAATGTAAAATATACATAGTGCAGCCACAAATACCTGACACACACATCACATGATACAATCGCAGCATGAGCACGCAGCCTTGGGAGCGAGTCGCTGTATAGTTATTCACTTTTAAGTAGTCTTTATTATTTATAGGCGAGGGGGATTGACTGGGGCTGCATAGTTTCGTGACATGGATATA